>NC_090648.1:496298144-496310644 GCF_040937935.1 Hyperolius riggenbachi
ACGGAAATCACGAGAACAAATCGCAGTAAATTGTGAGATTTCACCCGTCGAATCCGCGATCGCTCATAAAAAAAAGAAAACAACCTGCAAAACGTTCTCTGGTGTGTCAGGGCCCTTTCTGAGATTTCCTGCTCTCCTCTCCCAGAATGGTCTGGGAGGAGAATTCCGCTAAACAGCCTAGGCTAAACATCCCAGGGAGGGCGGAGCTACAAAATATAGGAAGTGTTTCTGATGCTGAAACCAGGAAAATTACCATAAAAGTGGGTATCCTGAATAATACACTGCATTCTACTATAGGTCACTACAGGGCCTCTTTAAGGCCTGGTGCACACCAAAAACCGCTAGCAGATCCGCAAAATGCTAGCAGATTTTGAAACGCTTTTTCTTCTTTTTCTGTAGGGTTTCACCTAGCATTTTGCGGTTTTGTGTAGCGGTTTTGGTGTAGTAGATTTCATGTATTGTTACAGTAAAGCTGTTACTGAACAGCTACTGTAACAAAACCGCCTGGCAAACCGCTCTGAAGTGCCGTTTTTCAGAGCGGTTTGCGTTTTTCCTATACTTAACATTGAGGCAGAAACGCATCCGCAATCCAAAATCTGCAGCAGCCCGGGAGTATGTGTTTCTGCAAAACGCCTCCCGCTCTGGTGTGCACCAGCCCATTGAAATACATTACCCAAGCGTATCCGCAGCCGCAAGCAGATCGCAAACAGCAGCGGAAACGCTCCGGTGTGCACTAGGCCTAAGGGCCTGTTTCCACTACATGCAGATTCTGCATGCAGAAAACTGACTCCAATGAATGCCTATGGGAAATCTGCATCAGAAAAATCACGTTCAGTGGAAACAGGCCCATAGGTATTCATTGGAGTCAGTTTTCTGCATGCAGAATCTGCGTGTAGTGGAAACAGGCCCTTACTGTTTGACAGTTGTCGCTATAATCCAATATGACCCAGGAAATTATGGCTTGAAAACAGCAGATGATGCTGCTTTCTTTATACATTGTAATGATCTTAATAATCCTATTGAAATATTTTTAAGCCATCTGAACGTTAAGAGAACGAGGACAAAATGTTAAAAAAACGATTGTAAATGGCAGTGTAACAGATGCAGATGTTTTGATTAGATCCAGGCTTTTTTTCCAGCAGTACCACAAATACATTTCATAACAGTCTATTGGATTCCGTATTAATAGCCACACTGAATGCTGCCTGCTCCTTTTGATGCAGTTGGAGTTACACTTTAACTCAAGTTCACATCATATTCCTGATCTTCCTGAAGACTTTGGTAAAAGTTTCCTGGAATGTAAGAAGAAAAAGTTACTGTGTTGCATTTGCCCTCTAGTGGTCAATTCTGTGAATAGCTGCTCTAATCTTCCAGTAAAATTAAAGGGGAACTGAAGTAAGAGGTATACGGAGGCTGCCATATTTATTTCCTTTTAATCAATACTAGTTGCCTGGATGCCCTGCTGATCCTCTGCTTCTAATACTTTTAGCCATAGCCCCTGAACAAGCATGCAGCAGATCAGGTGTTTCAGCCTTTAAAGTCAGATCTGACAAGATTAGCTGCATGCTTGTTTCTGCTGTTATTCAGACACTACTGCAGCCAAATAGATCAGCAGCTGCCAGGCAACTGGTATTGTTTAAAAGGAAATAAATATGACAGCCTACATATTCTTCTCGCTAGTTTTCCATTAAAGCCTTACTGCAGAACAAGTAGCGTATAATGCAATACATTACGTGCAATTCATTATGCCCTGCTCATCAAACTTTATGCATGTAATTCTGTTTAAAAGGAACCCGAGGTGTGAGACCTATGGAAGCTGCCATATTTATTTATTTTTAAACAATACCAGTTGCATGGCAGCCCTGCTGATCTATTTGGCTGCAGTAGTGTCTGAATCACACCAGAAACAAGCATGCAGCTAATCTTGTCAGATCTGATAATAATGTCAGGAACACCTGATCTGCTCCATGCTTGTTCAGGGTCTGTGGCTTAACATATTAGAGGCAGAGGATCAGCAGGACTGCCAGGCAATGTGCATTATTTATAAGGAGATACACATGTCAGCCTCCATTTCCCTTTCAGCTCGGATTCCTTAATTGGCCTTATGCTGGGTACAAACGTTACATTTTTTTCGTGCGATTCTCCGACCTGATCGTTTTCTCGGCATGATTCTGCACTCGATTCTGCGCTCAATTCTCTTATCTTCCTTCGTTTTTCTTATCTTTTTCCATTCACCGCTATGAGAAATCGTGCGCAGAAACGATCGGGAGCAATATCGGACATGACGGATTTTATCTATCTGATCCATCTATCGCACGGAAAAACGTAACGTGTGTACCCAGCATTATGCCTGGTACACACTATGCAATTTCTCATCAGATAGATGAGTCGATAGATCATTTCTGACAGATCCGATCAGATTTCCGATCGATTTTCTGATAGATAGATGATAGTTTTGCATAGAATTGATCAGAAAATCAGACGGGAAATTGCATGGTGTGTACCAGGCTTAAGACTATGATACATACACTACATGATACAGACATAGACATATAACTATGGTAGGGATTAGATTTATGAGCCCCTCTGAGGGACAGTTAAGTGGCAAGACAATATACTCTGTACAGCGCTGCAGAAGATGTCAGCGCTATATAAATAATACTATGTTATCAGAGGCTACTAGTGTTGAGCTCAAATTTCACATAATCGTAATTTTGCATCAGAATTTGCAATTACCTTGTAAAATCGTAATACAACATTGCCAGGAAATTCACTATTCATTTTTCCCGTAACCATGAATATGTCTTTCAATTCTCTGATTACACAATGGACCATGCGGGCTGGTATAGCTCAGGGTGCGGAGCTCCACACTGTCCGGGCTATGAATTCTGGATAGGGGTTAAGGGGTTAAAAAGGCTCGGGAGGGGAGACCCCAAGTTTTTATTACATAGTGAATTATCTGCACTCCAGTTTCTCAGCATGTGACAGGCAGCTCCCTCCTACCTCAGCCTCACAAACTGCAGCACAGACAAGCTGAAACTGGGAGCAGAGACGCTGTCTGTAAAGAGTAAACAAAGCACACAGAGCCTGCAGGGGGCGTGCATAACTTGTATTCATTACAACTGAGGCAGCCCATTCCTCCTTGGGTCGTCAAAGCTTAACAAAGAAAAGATTAGATATATTACAGAGACAGTGCAACTAGAAAAGGCTGCAGTAATCCAGAGCACATTAGAACAGGTATAGGAACTTGTAGAATAGAAGAAATAAGGCTGAAAATGTTGTTACAGAGTCTCTTTGTAAATGTAATAAAAAGTGCACAGAACTTGGAGCTCTTTATATATTAGAAAGTGTTCCAAAGCAAAACACCATTTTACCAAGTTTAAAAAAAAATTCTTCGACTTTTTCAATATCGATTTACTCAAAACTGTATTTTGTAAGAAGTTGTACTTTTTAACTTTTTCCAAACTATTTCCTCTATCCTTTAGGGCTCGTTTCCACTATTGCGGCGTGCGTCTCGTAGACGCATGCCGGCACTGAGCGGGTGGGTGGGATCGCAGGTAAATCCCATGAGCCGTGCCATGCACGTCTATGGGATGCGCAGCCTCCGCGGCGAATTCTGCCGGGGGTTCCAGCTGAATCGCTACAGCAAGCGATTCCGCTGCGGCCCCGTCATCCCCTATGGCAGAGTTTCCCGTGCGAATCATGTGCGGGGAAACTCTGCAGAATCGCCGGCGAAATCGCCGAAGTGGAAACGGGCCCTTATGGTTTACGCAACCGGTTTTTCACAATTCACAACTTCTGCATTAGTAAATTCAAGTAACGTGTGAAACTTATGAATGTGTTACAGGAAATCAATTTACTTTCAAAATCATACCGGTAATTACATGAGATCACCAAATTTTATGCAACATTTTTAATGAGCAGAATAAGCAAATTACTGGAGGCTACTTGCTACTGGATAGAACAATTTTTGTCCCGGAACGATACTCAGGAGAAGCATTACTGCTGCTAAGACTGTCAGGAGGATGTTCCCATGTATGGATAATTAAAGGACATTTATGAAAAGAAAAAAAAAAAAACATTTTAGTAATACATGTGTACGCATATACATAAATTGTAGATCCCAGTTATGAAGATGTATTATCCCAGCATATAATGCATTGTGAATGATTCATTTCCGATGTAGCCACCACTTACAGTAAGTATTACTGACCTGACAGCTCTGAACTGATTACTAGCAGGTTATGGACCAGTCCATCTACTCATAGGGGATTCTCAGGGTTGGGGGGGTCTCAGCTTTACACCCCTCCCTCTGATAGAATCACACTCACCCCCTCCACAGCACATGCTGTTGTGGCCAGTGGCATAGCAATAGGGGTTGCAGAGGTAGCAACCGCATCGAGGCCCTTGGGTCAGAGGGGCCATCCCTCAAGCACAATATTAGCTCTCTATTGGCCCTGTGCTGGTAATAATCACTTCTATAGATACTTTAAATAGCAGTAATCGTGAACACACTGTTCCCCATCCCCTTCTTGCTCCTTTGACACTGTGGAAATCATTGGCAGCTTTTGGTGTGCCGTATCAATTGCATAGCTCCCAACTGTCCCTCTTTCGGAGGGACAGTCCCTCTTTGGGAGCCCTGTCCCTCTGTCCCTCTTTCCTCTTCATTTGTCCCTCTTTAAGGACTTTATCCCTCTTTCTATGTAAATATATATATTTATCTACTAAAAAATGTGTTTGATTGACTCTAAACTTTATTCCCTTCCTTAAAATTGATATATTACTAATTTTAAAATGTTAAAGAGGAACTCCAGTGATAATAATGTAATAAAAATGTGCTTCATTTTTACAATAATTATGTATAAATGATTTAGTCAGTGTTTGCCCATTGTAAAATCTTTTAAATCCCTGATTTACATTCTGACATTTATCACATGGTGACATTTTTAATGTTACGCAGGTGATGTAGCTGCTGCATGCTTTTTTGGCAGTTGGAAACAGCTGTAAACAGCTTTTTCTTACAATGCAACCAGGTTCACAGACAGGAAACTGCCAGGAGTACCACGGTCCTCAGAGTTTCTTGTGGGAGGGGTTTCACCACAATATCATTCATACAGCGCCCCCTGATGGTCTGTTTGTGAAAAGGAATAGATTTCTCATGTAAAAGGGGGTATCAGCTACTGATTGGGATAAAGTTCAATTCTTGGTCGGAGTTTCTCTTTAATATGAAGGAAAATGAACCAGGATAGAAAGGACCAGTGTGGTTTGAACTATAAAACATATTTTTCTTATGAAATCT
Source organism: Hyperolius riggenbachi (assembly GCF_040937935.1). Classification (NCBI taxonomy): domain Eukaryota; kingdom Metazoa; phylum Chordata; class Amphibia; order Anura; family Hyperoliidae; genus Hyperolius; species Hyperolius riggenbachi. The sequence continues at coordinate 496,303,444 of NC_090648.1, forward strand.
TTATGGTATGCGTGACTAGGGATGTGACGGGGTTGTGATCAGGGGTGTGGCAGGGGTGTGGCTTAAGTGTCCCTCTTTCTCATCTCAAAATGTTGGGAAGTATGCAATTGTTATGTATAGAGTGCTTGGGGGGGCCCCATGTAAAACTTGCATGGGGCCCACAGCTCCTTAGCTACGCCACTGGTTGTGGCCACGCTTGTTACGGGTGGGGGCAGAGATGGATTATGATGAAGTGGGGTCCTAGGCAAGGTAGTAGCATTGGGGGCCCTTTCGGTAAGCTGAGGTAAAGAGGGGTCAGAAAAAAAGGCCAGGTGGCCCTTTGAAGCTCACTAAGGCCCCAGGCACTTGCCTAGGTTGCCTTGTAGATGATCCTGCTGTGGAAGTTTTGGTGGGCACAAAGGTCATATCCTCCAAGGCTTTTAGGGCCACCATGCAGTGATTATAGTGAGTGGGTGTGAATATAGACTGGGCCCCATAAACTTTTTTCCAGGGTTGCCCCATGACTTCCCATTGTTCTTCAAAAGTGCTGCATCACCTGACAGCTTTGTAGCAACAACAGTGTAGATACAGACATTGTACGGAACAGTTCCTGACTTCACATACCTGTGCTTCTAGAGATGCTCTTAAAGGAGCACAATCCCCGGAGGACGTCACATGTGAATAAGCCCAGACACCCTTCACAGTCTGACGGGCTCTGACAGGCGCGGGACAAAATCTCTCCACAGGCGTGCTGGAAACAACAACAGCATAAGTTACTGGGAATAACTAGGCTGTGTTCCTTTCTTTTACTGTAAGGGTTAAGAATTCAGGTACATAAATGACACTTTCTCTCTAGACAGACCATAGGGCATAACTCTCACTGATGGTAACAGTAAAAAAGGGCGCATGAGGCAGGTGGACAAATCGGGCGCCGCCATTCACTCCCATAATAAATATCGTTTAATGGGCGCCCAACAGGAAAAAAGGGCGCCGGAGAAAAATAACGTTTTATAAGCAGCGCCCGGAGACTTTTAATGTTTTATAACTGCTTCTCATGATTACACATTATTTAATGATTTATATATTTTTTCATATTATTTTTAAACGAAAAACTGCAATATTTTTTTTAAACATTATTTTTAAACGAAAAACCGCACAATATTTTTTTTAAACGTTATTAATGCTTATCACAGGGGGGTCTTAGGTTTAGGCACCACCAGGGGGGTCTTAGGTTTAGGCACCACCAGGGGGGTCTTAGGTTTAGGCACCACCAGGGGGGTCTTAGGTTTAGGCACCACCAGGGGGGTCTTAGGTTTAGGCACCACCAGGGGGGTCTTAGGTTTAGGCACCACCAGGGGGGTCTTAGGTTTAGGCACCACCAGGGGGGTCTTAGGTTTAGGCACCACCAGGGGGGTTTTAGGTTTAGGCACCACCAGGGGGGTCTTAGGTTTAGGCACCATCAGGGGGGGTCTTAGGTTTAGGCACCACCAGGGGGGTCTTAGGTTTAGGCACCATCAGGGGGGTCTTAGGTTTAGGCACCACCAGGGGGGTCTTAGGTTTAGGCACCACCAGGGGTCTAGGGTTTAGGGGTAGGTATAGGGAGGGTTACATACTAATTTTTTTTTAAACGTTATTATACATTTCACTTTTTAAACGGAAGATTAACATTTTCACAATTGCCGATTTCATGCACATTATTTAATGATTTATAACTTTATAAAACATTATTTTTAAACGAAATATAGTACATTATATTTTTAAACGTTATCCATGTTTATCGTTTAAAACCCTGCGCCCTTTTTTCCCAGCGCCCCTTTTTAACGTACGCCTCACTGATAACTAATTACAAGCCATGAAAAAAATACTGCAGGGAATAGATATAAAAAAAAGTTCAATAATCATAGTTTGTGGCTGTGGAAGACTAAGAGACTGTGTCATTCAGTTGAAACAATAAAAACATTAAACCTTTTTTAGTTTTTAAACACAAGATGCATTACAACTCCACACCTCAAATAAAAATTTAATTATATTGGATGTGTTACTATCTAATACAGGCATGGGCAAACTTGGCCCTCCAGTTTTTAAGGAACTACAAGTCCCACCATGCATTGCAGGAATCTGACAGCCACAGTCATGACTCATAAAGGCAAATGCATTGTGGGACTTGTAGTTCCGTAACAGCTGGAGGGCCAAGTTTGCCCATGCCTAATCTAATACAACATGCTGGTTAAATTGCAACCAAATTTCTCAGCCACGTTGGCACATGTTACAGTCTTCTGTGGTGAGAAAAAAAGTACACCCTTGTGCAAATACTTTCTGTTAAAGCAAGTCTGAGCGATTTTAAAAATAAAAAAGATATACTCACCTAAGAAGAGGGAAGGCTCCGGGTCCTATAGAGACTTCCCATTTTGCTCACAGTCTCCTCGTTCCCCTGCAGGCTCCTCCATTTGAATCTCCCGCCGCTGGAGACTTCAGAAGTCTTCAGAAGCACTCAGGCTCCCGAGTGCCTGTAACATGTGACACCATCGCATGTCACTGCTTGCGCTGTGTCAGGTGGTACACGCGCTCACGGTCATACCGGATACTGGAGGAGGCCAGGATTCATACCAGCGGACAGGTAAGCCTTCAACACTGCACACAGGCATGGGAAGGAAGGGGGGGGGAGGGGGTGCACATATGCTCGGGAGGGGGATGGGCAGCAGCGGTGGCGCGAGCAGGGCCGGATTTTTACTCTTTACCGCCCAAGGCCAATGTCACCAGCCGTCCGCCCCCCCCCCCCAGTAGAGGTAGCAAGATCACCCCTCCCCCTTCCCTCCAGTATAGGTAGCCTGGTGACCCCCCCAGTATAGGTAGCAAGATGACCCCTCCCCCTTCCCTCCAGTATAGGTAGTCAGATGACTCCCTTAATCCCTCCCTTTCCCACCCCCCTTGGGTATAGGTAGCCTGCTCGCCTTCACACCACTGTAGCCATCAGTATCACCCATTTCTCCGCTCGTCTCCAGTGCAGAAGCTTCCTCTTCCTGTCTCCAATCCTGCCCAATTTACATTTCCAGTCCTGCTCAAGTCCATAGCTGCTGGCCACAATGCAAAGGTGGCTGCTGCACAGGCGGCTAGCAGCAGAGTACTGCGGTCAGACACTCACTTGATCTCCCTGCATTGCAGCATTTGAAATCTTGCACCAGTTTAGCCCGCTGCTTTGGTGCCCTTGCTCCTGTAGTGCCCTAGGCCATGGCGTAAGTGGCCTTGCTCTAAATCTGGCCCTGGGTGCTAGGAGGCTGTATAATAGATTTCATGCTGCAATCTATTGAAAATCGGTGTGCAGTGTGTGGCAGCAATAGATCCCTTTCTGATCAAACTCGAACAGAGATGGGTCTATCCAATGGTCAACATTGGTGGCAGATCAAATAATGGACGGCCACCTCTTAGCAATCTTTGCTGTAATCTGCTAATTCTCAGATAAGGATTGAAACCTTTTGTCGCCTAAATCCAAGAGAATTATTAATCATTTACGTTCTCCAAACCTGGAGTACCTTAGTAAAGTAAAACCATACATCAACCTCACTACTTGGCTCCAGTAGTAAACCAGAGGAAGGCAAAAACAATATCCAACCCCCACTCCGGGAAGTTCTAGACAATCTGACCTCACAAGGGGGACGAAGAATATCCTCCTAGCCCCACATTTTGATAACAACAAAAAACAAAAAGTAAAATGTATCTTACCTCATCCTCATTGAAGGTTCCATAATCGCTCAGATGGTGAACTGGTGGAAGACTTTGATCCCTAAATGGTCTCTGTAGATAGTGACGTCTCACTCTGTTGACCCCAGATATGTGACCAAGTCCTTTTTCACTTGAAATAAACGACCTCTTCACCACTGGCAATAACGTTTCTCTTGAGGCCAGGTCAAAAGTTTCTGCCCAACCTGGCATGTTCCTCTTTCTCCAAGACTTCCCAGCGACCTTGCCGTAGAGTGTCACCTCTGCGACTATGACAGCCATTACACCCGTGAAGAGGTTCATAATTCTTTTCTAGTGTTCAAAACTCTCAAGTTTCCCAGTTTGGTCTCGAGTGTTTTCTTCATCACTCCACCTGCCTTAAATAGAGTCGTGCTCCCTGGCTGGCTCCTTGTCTCACCTTTGACACACCTGCAGACGTGCCCTTTAAGTGGAAACTTCCATAGCATGACATCAACTTTCCAAAGACACAGTCTATACATCCCTGAACATGCCCTTTTTTTCCAATCCATCTATAAGTTAGGGGTGACGTATTAATCTTCCCTTGCGGACACCAATTTGACTTAGTCACCTCCTGCGGCATACAGAGTGTGAAGAGGATTGTGTGGGGTAATTCCATAACAATGCCTCAAAAACGTCTGTAAATACAGCACAGATGACTCCATGTGGGTAATTATCGGCTATCAGAAATTTCATTATTGTTTATTATGTATACTGGATACAGTTGCTGGTAAATTTTCATACTTCACATTCTTTTGTGGATGCAGCAGGCCTTTGTTACGTTGCAAAGTTTTGGAGCTTTGGTGGTACATGTACAGACTTAAGATTTAAAAGTAGGCCCTACTCAACCACGTTGATCCACTGGACCTCATTTGCTAAGGACCTCCTACTAGTGGTCAGTAGGGATGCTCGTTCAGAAATTGAATTTCCGCGGAATCCAATCGGAAATTGCATTTCCGCATCGGAATTCGGAAATCGGTAATACAAGTGCGGTAGGCGGATTTTTGCGGAAATTGACCGAAATTTTCATGGAAATTTCCGCTGACTTTAACTTTAATTTTCTCAAAAACTACAAGGTCTTTTTGAGTGTTATGGCGCCAATATTTTATTTGGAAATAAAGGTGCAATTTTTTCAGTTTTGCATCCATCGCTATTTACAAGCTTATAATTTAAAAAAATGATAGTAATATACCCTCTTGACATGCATATTAAAAAAAAGTTCAGACCCATAGGTAACTGTTTTTGTTTTGTTTTTTAATTGTAATTTTTTTTTAAATTAAAAATTTTATTTGGGTATTTTTTTTGGAGTGTGGGAGGTAAACAGTTAATTTTAAATGTAACTGTTTGTGGGTTTATTAAAAAAAATTATGTACTGTATATACTCGAGTATAAGTCTAGAAATTTAGGTCTGATTCACTTCATAAAAGTATAGGGGTCGATTTATACACAAGTCACAAGCAACACTGAGCACACTGAGTAATGTGTGTACTAATAGTGACATTCCCATCTGCAGCATGTTACCCAGTGGTAAGTGATACTTTGAGGAAAGGAAATGCCAAGAAAACACAGGTCTGAAAGTCCTGGGCACAACAATTAACAAGGAAAGGGGCAGGGGGGAAATACTGGGCTGCATAAAAGGGAGTGAATAATTGCAGCACTTGGGGGCCTGGAGGAGGTATTGGCTGGACATAAGTGGACAGGAGGTGTTAACGGCTGCAATACCGTATGCAGTGCAATCATCAACTCCTCCTGAGCCCCAAGTGCAGCCATTAACTTTGCTGGGTAGACTTATACTTGAGTCAATAAAAAATTCCAGCTTAAGAGGGTTGAATATAGGAGTCGACTTATACACAAGGTGGACTTGTATTCGAGTATATATGGTAGATGTAGTTTTACTATTTGGCCATTTTTTTTTTCCTGTGAGCGAGCGCTCTCGCTTACAGGAAGTGAGGGGAGGACGTGAAACATTTTTTTTTCGGAAAGATTGCGGCTTCTAATAAAGCCGTCTGTCTTTCTAAAGGGGACTGAGATCAATGAATAGGAACTGCATTCCCATTTATTGATCTCCAGGCTAACGGGAAGCGTCACAGTAGCGCAGGCGCACGTGCGATCAGGGCGCGGGAGCGCGCAGCAGCCTTTTGGACGTAGCAGGTAAGTCCAAAAGGCTGAAGTAGTTAAGTAATGTATGGACACCTCATGATTCAGGTGAGGAATGTCTACTCTGTGCTCTACCCACAGCAGGATCATTCACCAGGCAAGCTAGGCAGGTGCTGAGGACCTAGTGGGTGTCAAGGGGCCTACCTGCTGCCTTCTTTGACCTCTCTCCACTTGCCAAAGCTTACTAAAAGCCCCACAAGACCTTAAAAAACAAACAAAAAAACAAGCAAATATAAACCAGTTTGGGCCAGAATTGTACTTTAATGCAGAAAATTTACAGACAGGAGACCTAGCTAAAATCAGTTTTATCTTTTTCTACCGCTCACCCATAATAGCAGCAGATTCTGCTATACAAAAGTGGCCACCACAAGGGGAGTATGGATATAAAAATAAACATAGTGAGGCTTGCATTGTGTAGAAGTATTTGGCACCACGTTGTAACAATTATTTCATTAACTCCCATTCAAATGTTACATTTACATTATTTGAGGCAGCAGACATACCATACCATATATTAACATACAAGAAATCGATGGAAGCCTCTTGCTCAGTCAGTCTTAAAAGCTGCATTTCTTTTCAACACTATTTAACCACTTAAGGACCGCAGTCTTTTCACCCCTTAAGGACCAGAGCCTTTTTTCCATTCAGACCACTGCAGCTTTAATGGTTTATTGCTCAGTCATACAAGCTACCATCTAAATGAATTTTACCTTCTTTTCTTGTCACTAATACAGCTTTCTTTTGGTGCTATTTGATTGCTGCTGCGATTTTTACTTTTTATTATATTCATCAAAAAAGACATGAATTTTTGGCAAAAAAATGATTTTTTTAACTTTCTGTGCTGACATTTTTCAAATAAAGTAAAATTTCTGTATACATGCAGCGCGAAAAATGTGGACAAACAAGTTTTTGATTAAAAAAAACCCATTCAGTGTATATTTATTGGTTTGGGTAAAAGTTATAGCGTTTACAAACTATGGTGCAAAAATTGAATTTTCCCATTTTGAAGCATCTCTCTCATTTCTGAGCACCTGTCAGGTTTCATGAGGTGCTAGAATTCCAGGATAGTATAAATACCCCCCAAATGACCCCATTTTGGAAAGAAGACACCCCAAAGTATTCACTAAGAGGCATGGTGAGTTCATAGAAGATTTTATCTTTTGTCACAAGTTAGCGGAAAATGACACTTTGTGACAAAAAAAATAAATAAAAAAAAGTTTCCATTTCTGCTAACTGGTGACAAAAAAAAATTAAATCTGCCACGGACTCACCATGCCCCTCTCTGAATACCTTGAAGTGTCTAGTTTCCAAAATGGGGTCATTTGTGGGG
>NC_090648.1:496615644-496693144 GCF_040937935.1 Hyperolius riggenbachi
CAGTCTTTGGAAAATGAAAGATCACAGACCAATCTTACCACCCTTCATGTAGTATGAGAGCCATACTCTACACAGTCTATTCTATTGAGCTGAACTCCATCAGAAAAAAAAAAAATCTTTGCAAGATGCTGCACACACAGATGGTGTACAGACACAAAAGATCAGTATCTGCAAAAGATCTGTTCCTGCCAACGATCCGTTCCTGCAAATTGCATTCATAGTCTATGAGATCTGCAGATCCTCATACACACCTTGTTTAACTGACATTCATCTGCATATCTGACAATCATCTGCAGATCTGAAAATCCAAAATGTAAATGATTGCGAGCTGATTATTTGAATTATTGCACAACTTGTTTGCCAAGGAGGACCAACCTATAATTAGATACGCCAAACAATAAGAAAAATTGGTCCTACATGTGCATCATATAACTTTATTTGTACAAAATACTAAAAGTGGGAAGGCATCTGTTCACACTGTTAAAAACCATTAAAACCTCTAGCTGAGCAGGAGTGAGCACTACTACACAAACATATGTTCCACCAGCCGCCTCCAGGTTAATGCTTACAGCGATCGCCCAGCGTAAGCCTATGCAATTCGCTTCCGCCACCTGTTGAGGTCTGGCTGTGTGTGGACCCACCACCGACGCACACCAAGGCCTTCAAAAAGCAGCTGCAAACACTTCAGACAAAAACCGGAGTACTAGGGAATTTTTTCACTGACAATGTGTGAGTCCTTTGTAAGCTTCCTCTCTATGCAGATTGCTCTCATGCAAAAATACCTTAGTCTTGAGTTGGTATCAATAACCACTTCCAGATCGTGTTGTACATACTAAAACAATTGTTTGCATCAAACTTTTTTTCCTTTCCAGGATTTTGATATATAAGTCACACTTCGTTTAGCGGTAATAGCTGTTGCAGATCCCTTTTATATACTCACGGCTTCCGCCTTCAGCGAAGCCAGCGGCTATGGCGGCGTGTGAGTGGATATATGGACCAGCCGTCTCCGCGGTCTTCAGTGGTGCTCCAGCTATGGTGTTTAGCGAGCTCCACTTCTTGCCATCCGGATTCCGGCTCAAGTGTAGATCCGCTATCCTTCAGGTCTCCCGCCGCATTGGCGTCTTTGGTGCGGCCGTTGCTGGGTCACGTGAGCGCTCATTCCAGCTCCTCCCTTCCTGCTGATGCGTTTCGCCCCTCCCACCGGGGCTTTCTCAAAGCAGCTGAGGAATAGTGGGAAGATAGGCTGTTTTATTCATTCTTGGAGGTGGGTTGGGTCTCGGAAACTTCCGCCTTCTCATGCATATTCATTACTTCTCCGTAATCGCTCATTTTCACCATCTATTGTCTATTTATAATCTCCTCCCTTAGCGTGGAATATAGAGGGTTACGGAATCTACACTTCACAAAGATTCTTATTTACAGCAACAGCAGATGTATACTCTCTATTCACACGGATTTCCGTATTCTTATAGGAAGTAGGATAAATTTAGATCTGAGTTCAGTCCACTGGGGGTCATTGTTCCCAGTCTATAGATCCATGTAGTTTCAATTTTATGTAGCTCTTTCTCGATGTCACCTCCTCTGTTGGAGATTCTTTGTTTAATAATCCCTTTGAACTTCAATCCCTTTGGCTGGCCATTATGGAAATCCTGGAAGTGTTGTCCCAAGGGACTATCTTTATCTGCTTCCTCAATATTCGTTAAATGTTCACCAATCCTTTGTCCCAATTTTCTTTTCGTCTTTCCTATATACAGCAGCCCACATGGGCATTCTATAGAACAACCAACTCTTTCAGTGGTACAGGTTATTAGGTCTCTTATTTCATAGATTTTACTATTTTTTGCATTTCTAAAAACCTTTGTTCTTTCTACGTATTTGCATACTCTACAATTCCCACAACTGAACATTCCTTTGGTTCTAGGATAATCCTGCAGCCATGTCCCTTTCTTTACACTATTGAATTCTGACCTGACCAGTTCGCCTTTTAGGTTTTGAGCGCTCCTTGCTGTCATAAATGGTCTTTCACCTACATATCTCTTAATTTTTTCATCCAGCATCACAATATGCCAATGTTTCTGCAATACTTCTTGCAATCCACTCCAATGAGAGCCATATGTTGTTACCAATCTAAGTGGTTCATTTAATTTTTTGGCATTATCTTCTCCTTTCATCTTTATCTTTTTTGATTCTCTCCTTTTCCCGTTTCAATAAACTTTTTGGGTACCCTCTTTTTAATAATCTCTCTTGGAGTTCCTCTGCCTCCACCTCAAAGTCACCATCTGTCGCACAATTTCTTCTAAGTCTATGGAACTGCCCTCCCGGTATCCCCTGTTTCTGAGACGGCAGATGGTGGCTTGTGAAATGGAGCAGAGTGTTACCTGCCATAGGCTTTCTGTAAGTTGTAGTTTTTAGAGTACCTTCTTCCTTCCTGATCATCAGATCCAAAAAATAGATTTCTTTCCTATCACATGTATAGGTAAAGTTCAAATTTCTTTCATTTTGTTTGTCTTTTTATTTTGTTTGCAGCTGCTTTTTGAAGGCCTTGGTGTGCGTCGGTGGTGGGTCCACACACAGCCAGACCTCAACAGGTGGCGAAAGCGAATTGCATAGGCTTACACTGGGCGATCGCTGTAAGCATTAACCTGGAGGCGGCTGGTGGAACATATAATGTTTGTGTAGTAGTGCTCACTCCTGCTCAGCCAGAGGTTTTAATGGTTTTTAACAGTGTGAACAGGTGCCTTCCCACTTTTAGTATTTTGTACAAATAAAGTTATATGATGCACATGTAGGACCAATTTTTCTTATTGTTTGGCAGATCTGAAAATCCATCCTGGTGGATCTGATCTGCAGATGAATGTCTGTTAAACAAGGTGAGTATGAGGATCTGCAGATATCATAGACTATGAATGCATTTTGCAGGAATGGATCTTTTGCAGGAACAGATCTTTTGCAGATACTGATCTGTTGCATGTGTACAGCATCTTTGTGTGCAGCATCTTGCAAAGATTTCTGTCTGATGGGGAGTTCAGCTCAATTGAATAGACTGTAGGTATGGCTCTCATACTACATGGAAGGGGGTAGGGTGGACCGGCGAAGATCGAGAAATGCACGCAGCTAGCAAAGAAGCAAAAAAAAAATAAAAAATAAAAAGCTCGGGATAACCAGCAAGGTGGTTAATGGCACAAGCCTCAAACCTGGTACAGTTGGTTATTGGGTGACTGGGGTTTAAATTCAGAAAAGGGTGTGGAGCCACAAACAGCCAATCAGATTTGTTTCATTTCAATGCAAATTGTTGATGCTAAAGACTGCAAAGCTCACAAACTTGGTCATTGAGTAATTTTATGTTAGGGTTAGAAAAAGTGGGCGGAGCCAACAAAAGTTAAATACATACCCAGGCAATGCCGGGCCAACAACTAGTATAATCATAAATGTTTCAGCTGAAATAAATGTCATCTCATTCAGCCTGGCTCTATTCTGGTACATTGCCGAGGAGGGGGAGGCTTGTTATCTCCCCTTTCACATTCCTGCTTCTCACTGATTGGCTGAGGGCAGTTCAGTGTGACAGAATGCTGAGAAGGGAGAAGCTGCTGAAATACGATCTATGTTGCGCTCACGTGTTTATAAAGCAAACCAGATATGACAGTGCAGTTTCTAGGAGGGAAAAAAAAAAAGGGAGGAAATGATATCAGGATTGGCTTCAGTATGAGGCAGTAAAGATGGAAAATGCCTGAAACAGTTCTCTCAACTACATAAATTCACTGAAATCATAACGTGGACAGTACAATACATATTTTATATAAGTAGAACGTGTGTACGTGTGTGGGTGTATGCACGTGTGTGTGTCCTAGGATAGCATGGCTGGCTCTGCTGCTTTAACAGTATCCAGCGTAAAGACTATTTCATGCACTATTGTCCTGAGCAGCGTGACACTTGTATGCTTAAAGGAATACTATCGATTGAAACTACTGTTTTTTTTAATACTCTATATTAGTGTACACATTACCACTAGTGCTAGGGGCACTTTATTCACCCAGGTCTCTCTCTCGCTATCCCTGCTTAAAAATTCATTTCTCACACAGCTCATAGTAGTTTGGGTCAACCTGAGCTGCTTGGTTACTCTGTCACACAGCTCGCAAATATATGTCACTGTGTCACTCACAGCATGCAGCAGACATGAGGAGAAATAGGCTAATCTGAGGTGGTAACAGGTAACTAAATGAGCTGGAATATTGCTGGAATATAACTAGCTATAAACAATAGTCTGTGTTTACACTCAGACTGGCTGCCTGCTTGAGGCGATTCACTCCAGGCTGCATCCACTTTACAAGCTGCTGAGAGGGGCAGACCACTGTCTACAATTAGCATTATTAGTATCTTTATCAGTCTAGAGAAGCAAAGATAATAAACACACATTGCTAGAATCTTTAACCCCTTACCACCATATCAATAAGATTCTTTCAGCAAGGTGATAATTAAAGTATAAACTGAGGAGTTGATAGCAACTCCCCTGTGCAGAGACATGGTCTAGCCCTCTGGGAGCAGTCAGTATTAGATACATTTGTATCCAACACTGGTTTTGGCGGAGGATTTTACAGCTGAGAGGAACAGCTGTGTGAGGAATCAAATTAGTCCTAGTACTTGCCCTAATGTGTGCTACAACATACAGCATTTCAAAATAAAATGCATACATCCATAGTATTCCTTTAAACAAACCCTGAAAAGAAAAAAAAAAAAATTATATAGGATGCTTATCTATGGAGCAGGAAGTCCTGTAGACTGAGCCTTCCCCAATCTCTCCGTCTCCTCAGTCCGCTGCAGGGATGCAAGTGCTTCTGAAGACTTCTGAGGACTCCCAAAAGTGCCAAATATGAATAGGGGACAGCAGTGGAATGAGGGGACATAGCGAGGACCGGGAGCAACTATCCATTATCCTTCTCTACAGACTTTACAGGTAGACTTTGTTAGAATAAACCCACAGAAAGCCTTACCTGTGAAATTGTGCCGTGTGGGTTTCACAGTTCAAAGCCTGCATGCAAAGTTCTTCCAGTACACCAGCCATTCCTGACACCAGAGGGCACTATTGGAAGACAGGAGACAGGCTTTATATTCAGCTAAACGTGCAGCCTGTCTTGCCAACTCTACGGCTACTTAGGATTAGGGATGATGAATGAGATGCAAGTATTTCTGGGTTTATGAAAATATATGCAGCTTGAAAATGGACCAATCAAATCCCAGCCAGGTTTAAATTGATTGGCGCATTTTGAAGCTGCATATATTTACATAAATTCGGAAATATTTGCATCTCATTGATCATCGCTTTTCAGGATGAGCTGTGTAAAGGAGAAACACAAAAACAAGCAACACTTGCATAACTTTTTCAGACAAATAAGTGCAGATTGACTAATTAAAATGGCACAGCGTTTGCGAATTGCATCCGCTTGCCAGAATGTGCAGGATCTAAACTACCTCACTGCTGTACTCTGCTTCCAGGACATGCATTGTGCAGCTGGGTACACCTTGCAAAGTACAACAAACACAATTGTTAACTTTCAGCTAGAGCAAGCTCCTACCTTTATCTGGTCAGCAGACGCCAGTCAGCCAATCAGGTGCACTGTTCTACACCCTTTGCCTGCTGTACCAAATCTAGCCTGTCAACCACATCCTGGAAACTGCAAAAAAAGAAATTTAAAATCACAAACACTGAGACCTGGGGCCCCTGGCTGTCGTGCGGACCAGTGTTTGTGATTTTAAATTTCTTTGTTGTAGCTCTTCCAGGATGTGGTTGACAGGTGAGTGGTTAGGGAGGTGACCGTGTGGGAGATATGCCTACATGGGGCGCCCCTGTAAAACCATTGCATCCAACCGAAGCCTCCCACCTGAATGCTAATTTATGCAATTCCTACTAGATTTGGTACAGCAGGAAAAGGGTGTATAACAGTACACCTGATTGGCTGACTGGCACCTGCTGACCAAATAACGGCAGGATATTGCTCTAGCTGGAAGTTAGCAATAGTGTTTGTTGCAGTTGGCATTCAGTTTAGAGGTGGTGGGGGTGAGTTCCCTGGAGGTGAGAGGTCCAGGGCTTGCCCACACTTCCCTCTAGGTATAGCATGGTGGTTTGGGGGCCCCAGCTAGTGACAGAGACCTGGGGCCCCCGGCTGTTGTGCGGACCAGTGTTTGTGATTTTACACTGTGCAAAGGTAAGGAATCTATCCTTTGGGGGGGGGGGGGGGGGGAGGGGCGCAACATGGATGGTCCCCCAGGGCATTGGCCACATCTGGGGGTGCTGCCTGCATCTAGGGGAGGGGGGGCAGTTGCAGTGCTCCCAGGCAGTGAGAGTGGTTTGTTGGGGTATCTGCATCGCTTCCCATTTCTTGGGGGCATGGGAGGCCTACACACACCACCCCTGTTGAGTTGCAAGGTATTTTGCGTAGGCTGACTCCTGCAGGATACAGCAGTGAGGTCATTTTACATCCTGCATATTGTGGCAAGCAGATTCACACATGCTATGCAATTTTAATTAGTCAATGGGCATTAGGCAGCCAGTATACAAGTCAGGTGACACCTGGTCTGAGCACATAACGTTTTTTTGCCTCTCTTTCTTAGTTTGCGGCACAACTTTTTCAGGACAGCAGACGAGTTACCGTAGAAAGGCAAGTATCCGTTCCGCAGTGTGGCAGGTGTGATGGACACTGCCATGGACCTCTGGAGCAGACAGCATATCCGTATAGATACATGGCCATCAGGGCACAGTGAACCAAGCTCTACACATCAAACCTGTAAGGTCTTAAAAAGACACTTATGGTAAAGCTGCTGTATAGGCCTTACCACCCTGACTAACAGGGCGTTACTGAGCCCCAGCACTTCCCGCAAACTTGGATAAAAGCCGATTGTCTCCCCTCCAAGTACAAGCTGCTTTGTAAGGAGTCATGCTTTATTTAACAAAAAAAAAAAAAAAAAAAAAAAGGCAATTACCCAGGTAGGTGATGTTCGTAGCCAGTTCACAGCCATCGACATCCTGGAAATATTTCACCGTGTCCTGGTTATTGGCTCCTAGGACGTACGTCTGAATAGGAACTGTAAGAAATAGAGAAAGATTTAGGCACATTTGGCATAGCACAATTAGCTTCATACAGTAGGCATCACCACCGAACTCAACAGTGGCATCATCAGTAATCCAACAAATATGGATGAATCAAAGAGGCCCTGTGGTGACATATAGTTAAGTGCAATCAATTATTCAGGATACCCACTTTTACAGTAATTATCCTGGTTTCTGCATCATAAACTTTCTATATATTGGTATGGGGGTACCTACTGTACAGTATGAATGTATTGTCCACTCTGGCAGCCCATACAAGATGGATTTATTCGCCAAGTACGGTGGTGCCGTACTCTGAATTGCTTGTGGTACACATGGCTTGGCAAGTACGTAATGACAGTTGTACATTTTACATATACACGGCGACAATTACACATACTGACAGCATTTACAATACATTAGCGGCTACAGTTCCACATACTAGCAGCATAACAGTACGATAACATCTTTGTGATATTGTGTGTTAGAGATGCAGAAGAGCCACTAAGGCAAGTATGCTGGCTGCAGACTAGGACGGAAGAGTCAGGGGTCAGAGTTGTTGAGCAGCAGAACTGCCTGGGGGAAGAAAGAGTTCCTGTGCCTAGTGGTCTTGGTTGGGAAAGTTTGGAAGCGGCAGCCGGATGGGAGGGGCTTAAAAAAACGGCTGCCAGGGTGGGCGGGGGTCGCAGGAAATCCTGGAGGCCCTCTTCCTCATCCAAGCCGCGTGGAGGAGATCGAGAGGTGGCAGGGGCGATCCGATGATCCTTTCCGCCTCACTAATGATTCTTTGCAGTTTATGTCTGTCACTGGCCGTTGCGCGGGCATACCAGACGATAACTGAGGAGCAAAGTATGGACTCCGTGGTAGCGTTGTAGAAGCTGGTCAGCAGCTCCCGAGGCATACCAAATTTTTTAAGTTGGAGACTTCGGTCTCGCCTATGTAGACTGGTGGGTGAGTGGGAGGGTTTCTCCTGAAATTAACAATCAGCTCAATAGTCTTTGTTGCGTTGAGGACCAGGTTGCTGTTCTTGCACCACTCGCAGATTCTCCCTATCTCCCTGCGGTATTCCCGCTCTCCGTTTCCGCCGATGAGACCGATGATTGTTGTGTCGTCAGCAAATTTGATAACCTTGACGGAGTCTGAGGCAGAAGTGCAATTGTTGGTGTACATAGAGAATAGGAGCGGGGACAGTACACCCTTGAGGTGCCCCTGTATTGGGAGTTCTCGTGCTGGAGGAGCAGTTTCGGAGCTTGACCTGTTGTGTCCTGTCTGAAAGGAAGCTCTTGACCCATGCGAAGTGTGGGGTCGACAGAGCTGCGCCAGGTTGTCGACCAGGGTGTCTGGGCAGATCGTGTTGAAGGCTGACCTGAAGTCCAGGAACAGAATTATGGCATAGGAGCCAGGCCGGTCGAGGAGCTCCATGATGTGTGCCAGGCTGATGTTTATGGCGTCCTCTATGGACCTATTGGCCCTGTATGCGAATTGGATCGGGTCAAGCAGTGCATCAGTGGTGCATTTCAGGTGAGCGAGGACTAGCCGTTCTAGAACCTTCATAATGGTAGGCGTTAAAGCCACGGGTCTGAAATTGTTGAGGTCTGTGCTGCCTGGCTTTTTTGGGACTGGTACAATTGTGGACCTCTTGAAACAGGAGGGAACTGTACTTTCCGCAAGCAATTTTCTGAATAGAGTGGTAAGCACCGGAGACAACTGATCCGCACAGGTTCTTAGTTTCGATGACACTCCGTCCGGGCCTGACGCCTTCCTGGGGTTGAGCTTGCGAAGCAGCATGAGAACTTCTGCTTCTTGGACTGCAACCGGTGCAGTGATGTCTTGGTCTCTCAGTGAGGAGGGTGCCACTGTCGTCACCGACCCCGGGGCCCCGAGCTGTTTGGGCTGTTGCTCGAACCTACAGTAGAATTCGTTCAGTTCCTCAGCCAGCTGAGTGCTCGGGGTCACCAGTTGAGGGGGGGGTTTGAAGTTAGTGACCGCTCTGAGGCCTTGCCATACCTCCCTCGAGTTGTTGGATTGGAGACGGAGTCCCAGCTTATCAGAGTAGGCTCTCTTTGCAGCGTGCAGTTCCCGTTTCAGGCAGGGCATACCTGGCCTCCTTAAACTCTTCTTGGGAGCCAGACTTGTGCGCCTGCTCCTTGTGTTTCCAAAGCTGGCGCAGCTTATTGTTGAAACAGGGCTTGTTGGGGTAGGCCTTGAAGGTCTTAGAAGGGATGCACATTTCTTCACAGAAACTAATGTAGGAGGTGACATTCTCTGACCATTCGTCAAGGGTGGGTGCCTCCAAGGATGACCAGTCAGTGCAGTCAAAGCACACCTGCAGCTCCAGCTTGACCTCATCTGTCCACTTCTTGACAGACTTCACAGTAGGCTTAGCGGTCTCCAGGAGTCTCGTGTAGGTGGGGATCAAATGGATTAGGTTGTGATCAGAGTTCCCCAGTGGGGCACCCTGGCTGGCCTTGTATGCGTCCTTCTGGACCGTGTAACAGTGGTCCAGGGGTTTTGTGGTGCCTGGTGGGGTAGGTGATGTGCTGCTTGTAACGGGGCTTCTCCTGACGCAGATTTGCATTGTTGAAGTCGCCCAGGATGATGAAGAGGGCTCTGGGTGGGCGGTCTCCCACCGTGAGATGCTGTCGCTGAGTACTCGCAGAGCATCCTTGGTGCTAGCGTCAGGTGGGATGTAGACTCCGACAAGAATAAGAGATGAGAACTCCCTGGGGGAGTACTGTGGTCTGCAGATGACGGCTAGAAACTCGACTTCCGGAGTGCATGCCCTGCTGAGGATGGAGGTGTTGGTGCACCAGGTGGTGTTAATGTAAAAGCAAATGCCCCCTCCTTTTTTCCCAGAGAGCGTAAGGTCACGGTCCGCGCGGAGAAGGTTGTAGCCTGGTACAAGCAGGGAGTGATCAGGGACACTTCACCACTATAGAAAAAGGCACTCCACAGGCTTCAAACTTGCGTTTGTGATTTATTGAGCAAGACACACTACATGTTACGGGTCTCCTGACCCTTCCTCAAGTGTCTCACCCAACACAACTACATCCCATTTAAAAGGACTCCACCCAGGAAGTCCCACCCCGAGTGAATTATACAGGGCAAAGAATTCCAGTGAGGGGCAGTTTCAATTGCAATATATTGTTTGCGGTTTATGCCATTAAGTGCCCATGCGGGCTACTGTATGTGGGTGAAACAACCAGCAACGTGAAAGTGCGCATTCAAGAGCGCAAACGGAGCATTGGTGAGTGCGTAAAAAATCCGGAGAAACAGAATGTCCCTGTTGGCCGGCATTTTGTCCAGGCCGGACATTCCGTATCTCAAATGAGATGGATGGTGTTGGATTCAGTTCCACCTCTTAGGAGGTGATCGGGAAAAGCTGTTGCTCCGTAAAGAAATGGATTAGAAAATTAGATGGTTTATCCCCTAGGGGTTTAAATGAACAAAAAAAGTTATAAATGTTTTTTGTGATCTGTTGCAGGAAAGAATGATAAGTGGGATTACTTATGCTGCGGGAACCTTTGATGACCCCTCCACTGTTTATTACAGGGTAGATGGTATAGTAGTTCCCTGTATAGGAATTGTACATAGTTATGTAATTGTATGTTTACTTCCTGTATGTTAATTCACTCGGGGTGGGACTTCCTGGGTGGAGTCCTTTAAATGGGATGTAGTCGTGGTGGGTAAGACACTTGAGGAAGGGTCAGGAGACCCGTAACATGTAGTGTGTCTTGCTCAATAAATCACAAACGCAAGTTTGAAGCCTGTGGAGTGCCTTTTTCTATAGTGGTGAAGTACTCGGTTTGCGGGAGTGGTGGACCTGCAGAGAAAGTGCACCGGCATTCACTACCTAATCAAGGTGAGCTTTATCTGAGCTCCAAGGAGGAGATTCCAAGTGATCAGGGACATATTCGCTCAGCCAGGTCTGGGTGAAGCAGAGGACCGGTGTGTTCCTACCGATCGTGGATTTCCTGCTAAGTAGTAGGAGCAGCTCGTCCACTTTGTTGGGCATGTCTTTCACAGGCACTGCACTCAGGAGTGGATGTGTGCATTTTCATAATAATGCATTCTTAGGTCAGGCTTGTGCATTGGCAAAATGCAGCAGACAGACACAGTGTAGATAAACACTTGTGATTGGATCCATGCTTCACCATGGCCCCACCATCCGTTCTGGAAAGTGTGGCGGCAGCACACCTAGTAAGGCCTAGTTCACACACAAAAAAACCCAACAAACAAAAAGCTACACAAAATTGCAACTGCTTAGTGATTTTTGTAGCAATTTGCAGTGGCGATTCTGAGCGTGAGCCCAACGATTTCCTATCTATGCCTAGCGATTTTGGAGTGTTTGGTTGTAGAAATTTTGTAGTTTTTGTAAACTGTTCTGGAAGTGAACAGCTTTGGACAAAAAAACGCTTAGTTCAGTGGTTTGTAGGCCTCTTGCATACTGCAAGCAATTCAGATTCCGCTTTTTAATCTGTTTTTACGTCCGATTCAGATTTGCAGTTTGCTCCTTGCACACTGCAAATCTGAATCGGAGGTAAAAACTGATTAAAAAGCGGAATCTGAATCTGAATTGCTTGCAGTGTGCAAGAGGCCTTAGAGTGATTATCCACTTTTCCTATACTTAACATTGAGGTGTAATGAGCTCCAAAATGCATTTGGAGAAAAAAAACAAACAAACAAAACCACATTGCTCAGGTGTGAATAAGCGCATACAAACACATTAATCAAGCACTAACTGTTAAACAGGACATCAAACTTTCCGTTAACATCACTGCAAGCCAGTCTAAGGGCTCGTTTCCACTATGAAATGCGATTGCAATCACGTTTCAATTTCCACCATGCGATTTTGATTAAGCTACTATACTCATAGTACAACTCAATCGCATACAAAACACAGCAGGAGGACAATTGCGCTTTGACCAAAATCGCATCGCAATCGGATCGCACTAATGGAAAATGCTGCTGCAGTTTCCATCAGTTTAATGTACCTTGCGATCAGATGTACTAATATAAATTTTTAACATCCAAAACAATCATCCATGATTGTTCTGGCCACCAGTCTGACAACTGTACAGACATTACTGCATTCTGCACTTGGGAAAAAAACAAGTGCTAGCTGATCTTCCGGCGGCTACGCTTTTTCAGCAGATTGCTGTCTTCAGACACTGCATGGAGTCTCCTGCTTCCTAACCCCTTTCCATAGAGCAGTACATGCCACCCAGCTAAGCACAGTAGGCATGGCTGCTGGCATACTGAAATATGTCACAAGGAAATACCAATGCCACAACACTTTACCTTGCTTGGCTCCTGATTTATATTCCTCCCAAACAGCTTGACATTCAGGACCAGGGCTAAAGAAATTTCCAACACACAGCAGCAACTGGAATGAAATAAAACACACAATTGTGCTAAAGTGTTTTAAGGCATGAAGTCACACTGTAAAAACAGCAAGAGGTGCAG
This sequence comes from Hyperolius riggenbachi, assembly GCF_040937935.1. NCBI lineage: Eukaryota > Metazoa > Chordata > Amphibia > Anura > Hyperoliidae > Hyperolius > Hyperolius riggenbachi. Next base: position 496,628,192 of record NC_090648.1, read on the forward strand.
ACATTTACAATGATCGCAGGTGAAATCTGGCACGAGATATTACCGATCTTCAATATCAGTATGAATCTCTGAGTAAGATACTTACATCAAACTGGCCACTTTTCTTCTGGATAGTTCGAACTCTGTTGAACAGGATTTCAAACTTCCCGTTAACATCCCCGCAAGCCAGTCTAGAGGACGACAGAGTGTTGTTAAAACAGATTTCTCTAGAACAAAATAAAAAAAAAACCCACACAAATAAAATACACCCACACACACACACCTGTTGGATATTAGGTTGGGGGTGTGTACATGTGGCAAAAAACTAGATGAGAGACTGATAAGAGGCAGTTTGCCAGATCCAACTGGCTGAGCAACTAACTACCGTGCAGGTTGGCCACATGTATACAAGTCATTTGTTTATTGAATGCGGATATGGTGCACATGCAGCATTTAAAAGAGTTGGTTGTTCAGCTGGTCAGCGTGTGTGTATGTATTGGTCATGCAAACAACAAGTCATGCAGCTCGTCATGTTGGCCATGCATTAAAGTGTACCAGAGACAACGCATACTTACTGTATTATATATACCTGTGGTTTCCTCCAGCCCCATGAGCACAGATCGTTCCCACGTCACCATCCTCCGCTCCCTGAAGCTCCAGTATCGGGTCCCATTAGTTCAGCCAGTCTGCACAAGAGAAAGTGCGCGCTTTACGTATCTCTCCAGCAGTCACTGGAGATATGTAGAGAGTGCACGTCCTCTTGCGCAGACTGCCGACGACTGGAGGAAGTTACGGGACCCGGGGTCAGAGCTCCAGGCAGCGGCGTGGGAGCGATCCGTGTGTATGTGGCTGGAGGAAGCCCCGGGTATGTATAAAACGGTAGGTATGCATCATCTCTGGTTTCCTTTAAGTTGCACGTGTATATGCACCTTAAAGCTAGCCATAAAGGGGGCAATAGCAGCATGATAAGCAATTACTGTGATTGAAAATTGAGTTCAGAGAAGTGATCATTTTACAACCTTATACTGTTTGAGCAGATGCTGGAGTTTGCATGAATCATGCACCCTCATATTTCACAGAAGTGATAAGATTGTACCATTAATGGGCACCTTAAATAGCCTTGGGCAAGGGAACACTGATTCTACTAAAAAGGAGAATATCACTTTAAATGTATGCTATTTTGTCATCGTATGCTAAAATGTTGGAACACCCCTCACATTCATTTCCACCCAGGGCCCCATTTTACCTGCATATCTCCCAGGAAACAATGGCCAGACCAGACAGCCCTACACATACATATTACAGACCCTCCTCCCCCCTCCAACCACCCCAAGAGGGTCACACTTACACCCGCAGCGCCTTCTCCGACATTTCCAGGGACAGGCAGCAACACACCAACAACCACTAGCAGAATAGACTTCCGGGCAGCCGCTCTCCTGATACGCCGACAAGCATCATGTGATGTGTCCCAGAGAACCAGCGCTTCTGGGAACTGTAGTCTCTTCCATATAAGGTGGCCGCACTCTCTTCCATACAAGGAAGTGAGGGGGCGGAACCAAGCAGCTATAGGCAGTTGTATATGAATAAAGTGGGCGGAGAGTTTCTGGAGCGCCTGCGCCCGCCTCCTCCATTTCCCCTCCCTCATCCGCACATTCGCAAGTCCGCAAAATTCCATCTCTCCCTATGTCCTTCCGCTAGCCTCGAATTACCTGACAGGGTTAAACACAAACACGAGCATTAAAATAGCACAATACTTTATTATGAAAACTTTCTTGGAAGTAACATTAGAGTATAGTGAATCTGCCGCCGCGAATAGAAAGCCTCGGCTGTACCCTGTGAGGAAAACGAGAACGAGGCTTGAGATTGGGGAGAGGGCGTGGTCTCTAAGGGAAATATCCAGGTTCGTTGCTGAGGGGCGTGGTTTACCCGCGTGCTGTAATAAGTGAGAACAAGAACGAGGCTCGGTGGTAGAAAGAGGGTGTGGTTTACCAGCGTTCAGAGGGAACTGAAGCTAGAAGGGGCGTGGCTAGCCCGGAGCAGGGAGTGGGCGGGGCTTTCCTATTCAGGTATGTATAGTGGAAATTGGGGGTGTGAAGGTCGCAGCTGATATTATGCGAATAAGATAACATAATCTTATGCTAAATTATCGAATCTATAATTGACTTCTTCAAGGCTGGTCAGCTGACTTACAGACAGGAAAGTGGACTTGTCAATGTCAGGATTGTGTATTGTAGTGTCTGTACTAAGGCTAAGCTATAAGGCTCAGGTTCATGGCTAGGGACAAGGGGAGGGGCAATAGAGAGGGGGTAGGCCAGAGATAGAATATTGACCTAATGACTGTGACATTAGTGTGTGGTCAGTTTTGCATGGTAATCTCTCATGTGGAAATGACCAATTCACACAACTCTGTAAATGGCTGGAAGATGAAGCATGCAGCATACGCCAGTTGGTCATCAGTGTGAACACCGTTATTAAACTCCATGCCTTCTGACTCAATTGATCCACTGTAAGATCACTGACTGTGCTCCCCTCAGTTCAGGACACAGCACTAGTCTACTTTGGGGACCCAGCAGAAAATGTCATAGGGAACACAGCACCCTCTTACAGCCGTAGCAATCACCCCTGCGACCCCCGCCATCGCAGGGGGGCCCCTCCTACTCCCTCTCCCCAACCGCAAGTGCAGCCAAATGAGAAAACGAAAAAAACTCCCAGTTCGACCACAAAAATCATATGCAGGAAGGGGTGTAATTTTTTCCTGCTTCAAGATTCCGCTTAACAGCAGAACACTGTCTGCTGCCATTTTCCAGCTCCCGATCACGTGACCTGCATGGGATTCGGGGACCAAAGGGGCCCCATGCTATTATTTTTGCAGGGGGGACCTATTAAGTCTAGTTACGCCCCTGAGCACAAAGCATTGTGATTGGCTAAATAGTGTAGGTGCAGTTAACTACAACTTATTGGAAACCTAGCAGTTGGAGAGGGTGCTGTCCACTCAATCGCGTTAGCTGAATTTCCTGTTGGGTCCCCTAAATTAGACTAGCGCCCAGGACACTGCATATGGTTCCATTCATGACCATCCCTGTGTTCCGGGACACGGGAAACCTGTTAGCACATACTACTGAAGTGGACCAATCATAAGCTTGTTTGAAGACGTGCGATTTAGGGTGCATTTGAAGGTTTTAACCCTTTCCATTCCAGTGTTTCTGACCTGGTCCAACAGTGGAGCGTTTCCCCCAAGCTCCTGATCTTGGACTATGTTCAACGAGGAACAATTATGTGGTTAAATAGAACATGAGCGCATGTGGGCTCCCACCGCCTATGTCATCATCCAATCTATTCCAAGATGGAGTCAGGCCCCTCAGATCAAAGTGTCGGACTGAAGTTGTGATTTGCTGATCTCTCCCGGACAGTGCTTCACACTGCACTCCATCTCCAGACACTTCCTGCTTCACAGTGAGAACTTCCGCCTTGAAACAGGAAGAGTCAGGAGGCTAGAGTCGGACAATGACAATCCAGCGCAGAAGACTTGGGCGCAGCCGGCACCACCATAGACCGTAATTGGAATTCCGGCTACAGCGGTGCTCACTGAGTAACTTCAGCGCTGTCAGAAGACGGAGCTGAAGTTACATTTAAAACACTATAATTCGGCCTCCAGCAATTGCTGAAAGCCGAATTATTTCATTCCCCACCATCCATGGTGGACCTGGAGGGGGAATAGTATTTAACGTTGCCGGGAACTTGTGCAGCAGCAGGATAAGCCATACCGGCTGTATCCTGCACCCAAGTCTCCCGGCGGTGAATTTTCTTGTACGCGCTAGAGTGCCGTGGAGAGTGGACATCATCCAAGTATATTAACCCTCTCTGCAGTGGCAACCTCTTCAGACTCAACCAGGAGCAGTTTTGTTACACACAAAACAGTTCTCAGTCATCTTTAACCACTTCCTGCCCCATGACATGAAAATAACTCTATACACTTTCCTCCCTACAAAATCTCAGATAACACTGTTTATTTATCTCTGACCTGATAACATCACTGCAGAGTTGAAAAGGAATTACAGCAAACCCCTCTCCTCCTCCCAGGGAATTCAATGGCAGAGTTAATTAGTAAACAAGTGTAAAATACACATTCCAGGAGCAGACAGTAGCAGATTGTATACATTACTTAATTGTTACATCTAATACATTATCAAAACAAATGAACTATTTAAATAAACAGGAGGGATAGACAAATAAAATGTGTGGGTTTAATGTTCAGTAGAACTGTTTACACTTAAGCTATAATGTATGAAAGTGGATATATTGTGAATGTTTTCACTTTTTTCCTTATTTTCATTTTAAACTGCATGGATAATAAGGTAAATACTAAAAACAAATATCAGCCACAAAAAGCCAAATTTGTCCTGAAAAAAAAAAAGAATATATAGATCATTTAGTTGTGATAATTATTGATAAAGTTATTGCCAAAGTAATCAGAGCTGAAGTGGTTAAAAGGAACTCGAGGATAACCTCAGGTACCGTCCAGGCCAGAAAAGCAAATACTTCACTGAGAAGAGGTAAGCCAATACTGACCCAATACTGTACAATTGAATGGTTAATCGCTGTGGCGCACACCGCCCCCCCCTGGACTAAAATGTACGCCCGCATCCAAACAATACAATACTGGTCTATGGAGAAATTTTAGCTTCCATCATAGTTTTGCATGCAAAAATATAATATACTGGACATCTGCACCAACGTTGAGGTAAATCTCCAGAGCAGAGGGAGATCTGGGCTGCTCTACTCTTCATGCATGAGTGTGTGTGCGCAGTAGCAAGGAGCCACTCAACCACTTCTCAGGTATGGCCGTACTTGCGCAGGCAAGCTCCTGTCGAATTTCATTTTCGGGGGCAACGATGGTCCAGAAGATGGCAGGGAAAACCTCTACAGCACAAGTGTCAAACTAAAGGCCCAGCCCTCCTTGCTCTTTGATGTGGCTATGAGAGCTTCAAGTACCCATCATTGTAACCAGTGAAGAATGACAGCACACTGCTTTCCCACCCAGAGGAGCACAATTATGACAGTATTTCTGATTGCAACATTCTTAGTTTTGGCCAGTGTGCAGCATTAACCCAGGAGAAGCCCTCCAAAGAAATATCCGACTGGGGCTCCCTCCTGGTATCCATAGCAGAGTAGTGTAGCGGAGAAGTGAAACATTTACCTGCCCCAGCGTTACGTTGTGTCTTTTCTGTTCTTCCTGGCGGCTGCACGCTCTGCTACCATACCTCCCTCCCCTGATCGTGTGACATGCCTTGGAAGTCAGAAGCATGCAGCATAGAGCATATGGCTGTTGGAATGACCAGAGGAGAATAGCAGCACTGGAGCAGGTAAATACTAAATTGCTACTCTGCAGACATGGATGGAGCACGCCCCCCAACTGTTGATATAGTTACGTCACTTAGTTTGAGACTGTTCAATAAGTGTTGAATCTTAAGAACAAATTTGGCCTGCGACTTAGACTGTGTTTAAAGGATACCCAAAGTGACATGTGACATGATGAGATAGACATGTGTATGTACAGTGCCTTACACACAAATAACTATGCTGTGTTCCTTTTTTTCTTTCTCTGTCTGAAAGAGTTAAATATCAGGTATGTAAGTGGCTGACTCAGTCCTGACTTAGACAGGAAGTGACTACAGTGTGACCCTCACTGATAAGGATCACTGATTTGCTGCAATTTTTCGTTTGCGGTGGCATATACTGCAATTGTGAACGTGCAGGAAAGTGGAAAGCTGTATGATTTAAAAACACTTAGGCAATTCTGAATGCAAAACACGAATGAACGGTCACGACCAACGTTTCCAGAGCTAGGCTATTAAAGGACTTACGAGGCGAATAAATCTCGCTTCAGACCTCAGAGTTAGCAGGGGCATGTGTGCCCCTGCTAAAACGCCGCTATCCTGCGGCTTAACGGGGGTCCCTGATCCCCCAAATCCCCTCCGTAATGCGGGGGAGCGCTTCCTGGTTGGGGCAGGGCTAACCGCCGCAGCCCTGCCCCACGCGCGTCTGTCAGCACGTATCTCCGCCTCTCCCCCGCCCCTCTCAGTCTTCCTTCACTGAGAGGGGCGGGGGAGAGGCGGCGATGCGCCGCTGATAGACGCGACTGGGGGCAGGGCTGCAGCCGTTAGCCCTGCCTCCAGGAGCGACCAAGTCTGCGACCAAGTGTCGCAGTGGGGGGTTTGGGGGTCAAGGGACTCCCGTTTAGCGGCGCTATTGCGGCGGTTTAGCAGGGGCACACGTGCCCCTGCTAACTATGAGCTCTGAAGCGAGATTTATTCTCGCTTCAGAGTCTCTTTAACTAAAATAGCCTGTGGAATTGCGTGTGTTTTGCCGGAGACAGCAATCACAGCTAGTGTGTTTCCTGTCTGAGCAATGAATGCTTATGCTGTATTGACTCTGCATCAGAGGCGGTCACTCGCATGACTGCCACTTGTTAATGCACAACCTTTCTCCTTAGATAAGAAATTCTAACTATAAAACACTTTCCTAGAGGAAAATGGCTTCTGAGAGCAAGATAGAGATAAAATGGGGAACTTCTTATCAAGTGAGGGTCACTTCCTGTCCGAGTCAGGACTGAGTCAGCCACTTACATACCTGATATTTAACCTTCCTGGCGGTAACCCTCGATCGCCGCTATCCGTCGCGGCGTGCCTCCCCCCCAGACCCCGTACGCTGCCTGGCCAATCAGTGCCAGGCAGCGCCGAGGGGTGGATCGGGACTCCCAATGACGTCGGTGACATCATCCCGCCCTGTCGCCATGGCGACGGGGAAAGCCCTCCAGGAAATCCCGTTCTTTGAACGGGATTTCCTGATCGGAGATCGCCCTGGGCTCGCTACATGATTTGAAAAAAAAACAAAAAAAACCAAACTGCTGCGCTGCCTCCTGGCGGAATTTTTTATACCGCCAGGAGGGTTAAAGAGACTCTGAAGCGAGAATAAATCTCGCTTCAGAGCTCATAGTTAGCAGGGGCATATGTGCCTCTGCTAAACTGCCGCTATCGCGCCGCTAAACGAGGGTCCCTGACCCCCCGAAATCCCCTCCGAACAGCCGGGGATCTTTTCCTGGTTGAGGCAGGGCTAACCGCCGCAGCCCTGCCCAACGCGCGTATCTCCGCCTCTCCCCCGCCCCTCTCAGTCTTCCTTCACTGAGAGGGGCGGGGGAGAGGCGGCGATGCGCCGCTGATAGACGCGACTAGAGGCAGGGCTGCAGCCGTTAGCCCTGCCTCTAGGAGCAGCAAAATATACGACCAATTTGGTCGTTGATTTTGCGGGGGGGGGGGGGGGGGTTGGGGTTGAAGGGACCCCCGTTTAGCCGCGGGATAGCGGCGTTTTAGCTAACTATGAGCTCTGAAGCGAGAATTATTCTCGCTTCAGTGTCTCTTTAACTCTTTCAGGCAGAGAAAGAAAAAAAGGAACACTGCCTAGTTTTTTGTGCGCTAGGCACTGTACATACACATGTCTATCTCATCATGTCACACATCACCTCGGGTATCCTTTAACCTCTAGCAGCCCCCCGTCTCATCAGTCTTGCTTTCATGTAACATCACATCTTTTGAACAATAACTATCTGCTCATTTCTTTTCAGTTCCCGAGAAAAGATGGGCTTGCTGCTACGGAAATCGTCATCGCTTGTCACGCAAGCCTGCAGGACGCACTGCCTACACAGCCCGCTTTACAAAGGTGGGCCCAAGCGGAAACTCTTTGCTTCCGGCGAGAGGGCCGACCTCTCTCTAGTCGTCAGCAGACATTATTATACAACCAGCATAGGACATTCCAACAGTAAAATCAGCGATATTTACGAATGTAAACAGAAAGCAGTATTCGGGTCACAAAAATGGAATAGCTGTTTTATAACAGCAAATGGGACGTCAGCCAATAGACTCTTTTCAAATTCTACAGCCACGCCCATGCCGAACAGGCCTCTAATATCCTCGAGGACCAGACAGCCCTCCCGGACCAAACAGCCTGGGCCGTCACACACGGAGGTAAAGCCCTCATTAATGTACCCTTGTTATTCTCAATGCTGCCACCATATTTATTTAATAGGGATTTAGTTTAAAATTAATTATCCGTTAAAGTGAACCCAAGTTAAAAATAAACTGAAGAGATAAACAATTGTATTTATCCTCCTACTCCTAAAAATGACCCTTTTTTAGATAGCCCATGGTTTTATTTTGTATTTAAACATTTACAAACTAGATTGAATGTTTTGTTGCCTCTGCTCAGTGGCAGCCTGTTATGTGTCCCAGAGTTAGAAAAAGGTCAATACTTCAAGTATTGTATCTCCATCTGCTCTCAGAAGCAGTATTCTGCCAGGAAATCTTTTATGGCTGTAATTTGCTTATTAGTGATGTTTACTATATTCCCGACAAGGTACCGACAAGACAGAAGCTGTCACTTGCATGCCTAGAAATTAACTCTTTCAGGCTGCATAATAAGTCAAGTAAAACAGCCTGATTATGAATATGTTTTGCACTGTACATACACATGTTTATCTCATCATGTCACATGTTGTCTCGGGTACACTTTAAAGGGACTAAAGGAATACTGTAGGGGGGGGTCGGGGGAAAATTAGTTGAAGTTACCCGGGGCTTCTAATGGTCCCCCACAGACATCCTGTGCCCGCGCAGCCACTCCCCAATGCTCCGGACCCACCTCTGGTTCACTTCTGGAATTTCAGACTTTAAAGTCTGAAAACCACTGTGCCTGCGTTGCCGTGTCCTCGATCCCGCTGATGTCACCAGGAGCGTAATGCACAGACACAGACCATACTGGGCCTGCACCGTGCGCTCCTGGTGACATCAGGGGAAGCGAGGACACGGCAACGCAGGCGCAGTGGTTTTCAGACTTTAAAGTCTGAATTTCCAGAAGTGATCCGGAGGCGGGGCCGGAGCATTGGTGAGTGGCTGCGCGGGCACAGGATGTCTGCGGGGGACCGTTAGAAGCCCCGGGTAACTTCAACTCATTTTCCCCCGACCCCCCCTACGGTGTCCCTTTAAAGTGTACCTGAACTCTTGCACAGGACAGAAGAAAAACATAGAGAAATGCACCCTGTATGTATTTAGAGAGTTTATCCTGTCTAATTTCCCTTTCTTGGTGTCTAATCACCACCATAATTCGATCTCTCAGCGGTGTCAACTCAGGAATCTCGGCAAAGCAGCTATTTTGCAAACACAGGACGTCAACCCTATGCCTGCATCCATGAAATCAGGAAGTAGACACACTGCAGATTTATTGCAGGATTGGTATCAGCTGTAACAAAGAAATGTTTTTCTTTGAAGGTTATTACTGTATATACTTGAGTATAAGTCTAGAAATTTAGGTCTGTTTCACTTCATAAAAGTATAAGGGTCGCCTTATATGCGAGTCACAGGCAACACTGAGTACACTGAGTGATGTGTGTACTAATAGTGACATTCCCATTTGCAGCAATGTACCCTGTGGTAAGTGATACTAAGGAAATGCCAAGAAAACACAGGTCTGAAAGTCCTGGCCACAACTATTAACAAGGAAAGGGAAGGGGGAGGGGTCTGGAGGAGTTATTGGCTGCACTTAAGGGACAGGAGGGGTTAATGGCTGCAATACTGTATGCAGTGCAGTCATCAACCCCTCCTGAGCCCCAAGTACAGCTATTAACTTTGCTGGGTAGACTTATACTTGAGTCAGTACAAAATTCCAGCTTAAAAGGGTTGAATATTAGAGTCGACTTATACACAAGATCAACTTGTGTTCAAGTATATACGGTAAGCTGTTGCTTATCTTTCAGAGCACAGTAGTGATGAGCAGAAATTACGCCCATGTGTAATTACGTATCGTAATATGCAATTACGCATCATAATAGTAATACAAAATTTTGGAGGAATAGTGTAGGCAATTTTGTAGTTAATTGTTCTCATTCGTAATTTACACGTAATTTCATGCCGTCTTTGGCGGTTAATAGTAAAGCCCCCCCCCTACATGCCATTGCTACCAAAATTGCTACATATGTTAAGAAGAACAGCAGGTACAAGTTACCAAAAAAATTGTTCAAAAAGACCTTGTTGTTTTTGAGAAAATCGATTTTAAAAATACCAAAAAAAAATGGTTTTTAAACTCATTTTTCTAGGTTTAACCTCCTTGCCGGTTTTCCCGACCTGAGCTCGGGGTAGAAAAAATAAGCTATTAGCGGTGATCCCGAGCTCAGGTCGGGGTATGCATTGCAGAGCCTTACTTGAATTTGTGGAGTCCCGCGCGCGATCTCGCTGCACAGCGGGACTCCAGCCTCTCTCCCCGGCAGTGTGGGGTCTTTCCCTGGCCGCCGGGATCCCCCATGTCCCCGCTATTCTTCCGGGGACCCGGCAGCCAGTTGGAGCAGCGCAGCCGTGGTGGTGGCAGCAGGGCGGTGGTGGCAGCGTGACGTCATCGGGGGCGGGGCTAATATTGAAAAAGAAGTTCTCTATATTAGAGAAATATAGAGTTCGTTTATATGTATATTAGCGCCATCTTGTGGGCAAAGAGAAAACTGCAGCACAGGAGCCCAGGAAGGTACATTTTTTTTTTTATTTTGCTGCAGATCTCCCTGCCAGAATGATTTTTTTCAGGTTTTAGGGTCTGAAAGAGTGGAAAAAAATTGCACCGCTTTTAGACCCTAAAATCTGGAAAGAATCAGACCGCCAAGGAGGTTAAAAACCATTTTTTCTTTGCATTTTTAAAATCAATTTTCTCAAAAACTACAAGGTCTTTTTGGAAAAAAATTTTTTGACTTGTACCCAAAATTCTCCTTAAAGAGAACCCGAGGTGGGGTTCTGACAATGTTATCTGCATACAGAGGCTGGGTCTGCCTATATAGCCCAGCCTCTGTTGCTGTCCAGATCCCCCCTAAGCCCCCCCTGCGCTCTGCTGTCCCCCATAAATCACAGCCGTGCTGTGCGGGCTGTGTTTACCTCTGTAGTGTCATTCTTGGCGCTCCCCCCGCCTCCTGCATAGCTCCGGTCCCCGACCGCGTCCCTTCCCTCCAATCAGCAGGGAGAGAAGGGACGCGGGCAGGGACCGGAGCGATGCAGGAGGCGGAGGGAGCAGCAGACTGACAGTACAGATGTAAACACAGCCCGCACAGCATGGCTGTGATTTATGTTGGATAGCAGAGAGAGGCAGGGTAGTGGATATACCCCAGGTGCGATCAGGCCACCCACTTTCTGCTAGGCTGCTCCCGAGTGCCACTGAAATAATACAAGAAAAAGAAGGGGCGCTCTAAGCTTTCAAGTTGCAGTATAGAGTAAGCTTCCAGGGCAGGTCTCACCTGTTTAAAGTTTGGCCAGTACAGCGCACACGGCCACAGTTAGCGTCTGTCCCTCTCGACCGAGCTCTCCAAGTCCGATGGGGCGGATGTGACGTCACTCCCTCCTGCGTATTTCCTGGATGGTAACCATAGGAACCAGGGCTCGCTTCCTATACAATGGCACAGCGAGCGGCGCCTGTACGCTGGGGAATGGGGGTGAATGGTGGTAATAAGAGAGCCACAATAGGGCTCAATTGGGCTAAAATTATTTTATTAAAATTGACAACGCGTTTCACGGAGGATCAGCCTCCGCTTTTTCAAGTCTTACACACTTAATAAAAAAAGAGTTCATTTTATACAGGCATCATAAAATTCCAGCCAATCGGTCCTGTGTGGGGCGTGGCTTAGGAACCATAATGTTCATAATACTGGTGAAAAAGTCGTGATGCTCCTAATAGACAGGACCTTATATACAGATCCCGCACAGGAAGAGCATCAGTATGAAAAGGTGTCATCCAAAAGAACTTTGGATACATGTCAAGTACATATATAAGGCAGCTATGCCCATATAGCAATTCATACACCTAAGGTGCGTTTAAACCATATATCATTTCCCATATGCTCTCACACAGAGCCCATTAGCTTACAATACATAAACCATCTCATAGAGATCTACTATATAAAATCCTAAACCATATACAGCCTTTTATATGTACTTGACATGTATCCAAAGTTCTTTTTTTATTAAGTGCGTAAGACTTGAATGCTCGCTGTGCCATTGTATAGGAAGCGAGCCCTGGTTCCTATGGTTACCATCCAGAAAATACGCAGGAGGGAGTGACGTCACATCCGCCCCATAGGACTTGGAGAGCTCGGTCCCCGGCTTGGCAGAGAGGGACAGACGCTAACCGTGGCCGTGTACGCTGTACTGGCCAAACTTTAAACAGGTGAGACCTGCCCTGGAAGCTTACTCTATACTGCAACTTGAAAGCTTAGAGCGCCCCTTCTTTTTCTTGTATTATGTTGGATAGCAGAGCGCAGGGTTAACTTAGAGGGGATCTGGATAGCAACAGAGGCTGGGCTGTATAGGCAGACCCAGCCTCTGTATGCGGATAGCATTGTCAGAACCCCACCTCGGGTTCTCTTTAACATATGTAGCAATTTTGGTAGCAATAGCATGTATGGGGGCTTTGCAATTCACCACCAAAGTCGGCACGAAATTACAAGTAAATTACGCGTAAATTCATGCGTAATTACGAATGAGTATACAAAGTCAATTGAATTACGAATTTGTAATTACATGTATGCATAATTGCGAAAATTTACGCGTAGTTTTGCGTAATCGTAATTAGCAGATTGCGATCATCACTAGAGCAGAGAGGAATTTTTGAGTTCAGATCCGTGAAAAAAACATAAAAACTATTGTATAAAAATGTCATAGTTTTTGCAAAATGAAGCAGAGAAAAACAAGCTGAAAGAAGTCAAATTAAAACAGGAAAATACTATCTAAATCGTATCTCTGGGATTGTACAGATCAGAGTGTGGGATTGTGCAGATCAGTCTGGGATTGTACAGATCAGAGTGTGAGATTGTGCAGATCAGTCTGGCATTGTGCAGATCAGAGTGTGAGATTGTGCAGATCAGTCTGGGATTGTACAGATCAGAGTGTGAGATTGTGCAGATCAGTCTGGGATTGTACAGATCAGAGTGTGAGATTGTGCAGATCAGTCTGGGATTGTACAGATCAGAGTGTGAGATTGTGCAGATCAGTCTGGGATTGTACAGATCAGAGTGTGAGATTGTGCAGATCAGTCTGGGATTGTACAGATCAGAGTGTGAGATTGTGCAGATCAGTCTGGGATTGTACAGATCAGAGTGTGAGATTGTGCAGATCAGTCTGGGATTGTACAGATCAGAGTGTGAGATTGTGCCGATCAGTCCGGGATTGTACAGATCAGAGTGTGAGATTGTGCCGATCAGTCTGGGATTGTACAGATCAGAGTGTGAGATTGTGCCGATCAGTCCGGGATTGTACAGATCAGAGTGTGAGATTGTGCAGATCAGTCTGGGATTGTACAGATCAGAGTGTGGGATTGTGCAGATCAGTCTGGGATTGTACAGATCAGAGTGTGAGATTGTGCAGATCAGTCTGGGATTGTACAGATCAGAGTGTGAGATTGTGCAGATCAGTCTGGGATTGTACAGATCAGAGTGTGAGATTGTGCAGATCAGTCTGGGATTGTACAGATCAGAGTGTGAGATTGTGCCGATCAGTCTGGGATTGTACAGATCAGAGTGTGAGATTGTGCAGATCAGTCTGGGATTGTACAGATCAGAGTGTGAGATTGTGCCGATCAGTCTGGGATTGTACAGATCAGAGTGTGAGATTGTGCAGATCAGTCTGGGATTGTACAGATCAGAGTGTGAGATTGTGCAGATCAGTCTGGGATTGTACAGATCAGAGTGTGAGATTGTGCAGATCAGTCTGGGATTGTACAGATCAGAGTGTGAGATTGTGCAGATCAGTCTGGGATTGTACAGATCAGAGTGTGAGATTGTGCAGATCAGTCTGGGATTGTACAGATCAGAGTGTGAGATTGTGCCGATCAGTCCGGGATTGTACAGATCAGAGTGTGAGATTGTGCCGATCAGTCTGGGATTGTACAGATCAGAGTGTGAGATTGTGCCGATCAGTCTGGGATTGTACAGATCAGAGTGTGAGATTGTGCAGATCAGTCTGGGATTGTACAGATCAGAGTGTGAGATTGTGCGGATCAGTCCGGGATTGTACAGATCAGAGTGTGAGATTGTGCCGATTAGTCCGGGATTGTACAGATCAGAGTGTGAGATTGTGCAGATCAGTCTGGGATTGTACAGATCAGAGTGAGAGATTGTGCAGATCAGTCTGGGATTGTACAGATCAGAGTGTGAGATTGTACGGATCAGTCTGGGATTGTACAGATCAGAGTGTGAGATTGTGCAGATCAGAGTGTGAGATTGTGCAGATCAGTCTGGGATTGTACAGATCAGAGTGTGAGATTGTGCAGATCAGTCCAGCATTGTACAGATCAGAGTGTGAGATTGTACGGATCAGTCCGGGATTGTACAGATCAGAGTGTGAGATTGTGCAGATCAGAGTGTGAGATTGTGCAGATCAGTCTGGCATTGTACAGATCAGAGTGTGAGATTGTGCAGATCAGTCTGGGATTGTACAGATCAGAGTGTGAGATTGTGCAGATCAGTTCGGGGTTGTACAGATCAGGGTGTGAGATTGTACAGATCAGAGTGTGAGATTGTGCAGATCAGTCTGGGATTGTACAGATCAGAGTGTGAGATTGTGCAGATCAGTCCGGGATTGTACAGATCAGAGTGTGAGATTGTACGGATCAGTCCGGGATTGTACAGATCAGAGTGTGAGATTGTGCAGATCAGTCCGGGATTGTACAGATCAGAGTGTGAGATTGTGCAGATCAGTCTGGGATTGTACAGATCAGAGTGTGAGATTGTGCAGATCAGTCCGGGATTGTACAGATCAGAGTGTGAGATTGTACGGATCAGTCCGGGATTGTACAGATCAGAGTGTGAGATTGTGCAGATCAGTTCGGGGTTGTACAGATCAGGGTGTTCTGTTGTGTGGAGCGTATATTTGTAACAGCTCATTTTTCTTACCGTTTATATGACGCAGGATATGATGCTGTGTAAGGCTTTCGCTGCTGCCGATGAGTTCCACATGGGTACTCTGTGCCATGACCTGGTGTCACACGGATACCATGAGCTGCCCAGCTTGCCTCGAGGTACCCGGCTACCATTACTAATACTGTAATATTCTGATCTGCTGAGTAACCTGTCTGGAATTATGAGTCAAAAGCGGTACATTTTTTTTTCAAGAATTTTAGGCCTCCAATTCTTAAAGAGACATTGTAACTAGAAAAAGTTCCCCTGGGGGGTACTCACCTTGGGTGGGGGAAACCTCCGGATCCTAATGAGGCTTCCCCCATCCTCCTCTGTCCCACGGGGGTCTTGCTGCAGCCCATCAAAGCCGGCCCGACAAATACGTCAGCCTGTTCAATATTTACCTTTCCAGGCTCCAGCGGTGGCGCTGTTTCAGCTTTCGGCTCCGAAGTAGATGGAAATACCCGATCTCAGTCGGGTCCGCTCTACTGCGCAGGCGCCGGAGACTTGCACCTGCGCAGTAGAACGGACCCGACTGAGATCGGGTATTTCCGCCTACTTCGGAGCGCAGCGCCGCTACTGCGCCTGCACTGGAGCCGGGAAGGTAAATATTTCCATCGCCGAAGTTCGGAGGGGCACAGCCGGACCCCCATGGGACGCAGGAGGACAGGGGAAGCCTCGATAAGAGCCGGAGGCTTCCCCCTCCCGAGGTGAGTACCCCCAGGGGCCGTTTTTCTCAGTACAGGTTTTCTTTAAGTCATAACTTACCAAAATATGCCAGAATAAAAGCCTGGTAGACATTCTACATATAAATAAAAGACTAGAACACACATTTGTTGAATTAAATTGATGAATAAACTTAAAAAATTGTGAAACTGTACAAATAAGGCAGGTAAAGAGTAGTCAAAATCCAGGCAGAAGTTGGTGCAGGCTGCATACATATGCGTATATATACGTGTACACACACACAGGGCTGGATTTACCATAAGGCACTATAGGCTCGTGCCTACAGGCGCCTGAGGATGGAATGGCGGGTCACTTCCCTCCCCGAGCGCCTCCCTCCCTCTTTCCCTATGCAGAGTCCTGAGCAGAGAGTAAATGAGAGGTTACTCACCCAGCTCTTGGCATTCCAGTGAGGAAATGTCCCAGGTCCGCTTTAAATTTAGTCCCGCTCACGCCGCAACCGCCACACTGATTGGCCGCCGGGTCCCCAGAAGAATAGCGGGGACAGAGGGGATCCTAGCGGCCTGGGAAGAGGTAGCAATGCAGAGGAGAGAAGCCTGGGTCCCACTGCGCAGTGCTGATCGCGCGCGGGACCCAGGAAGTGTGCGTACGCAGGTTTTTTTGCCAGCCCGTCCTGAGCACAGGCTTACCGCTCTCAGCACACAAAGCGGAGCCCATGCTCAGGGCGGGATTACCGCCAAGGGGGTTAAAGTGGACCTGAACTCTTGCATAAAACAGAAGAAAACATCAAGAAATCCACCCTGTGTGTATTTAGAGATTTCAGCCTGTCTAATTCTCCCTCACCTGTGACTACTCACAAGTGTAATTTGATCTTTCAGCTGAGGCAGCTGGCTTCCTCGGCAGAGCAGCTAATTGGTGAACACAGGATGTTAACCCTATGTCTGCTTCTATGAAAGCAGGAAGTAGACACACACAGATTTATTGCAAACATTAGCTGCAACAAAGAAATGTTTTTTTCTGTAAAGGTTATTATGCTGTTGCTTATCTTTTAAAGCAGAGAGGAAGTTCTGAGTTCAGGTCCTCTTTAAGTGCTTCTTTATTGCCGACTTGTCTGTCTGTTTATATCTTTCACATTTCTTAGCCACCAGTTGATATGTTTAATTGGTGTCCCCACCAAGTCATATCTGCTAGGACTGTACTAGAAGCTCAGTGATGTCAGTATGTAATAATAAGCCTCTCGCACACGCTGGATAATCCTTGGCAGAGACGATCGATTAATGCTGCCTTGGTCAAATATCTAGCGTGTGTACAGCTGCTCTCTGCTTTATCACTAAGGGAGGGTCCCCTTCATCAGATAGTGCATCAGATAAGCATGAGGGCATGAGGTTAGTGCAGTGAAAATTTAAAGGGTGAAATACTTTATAAAACATTTCTAATAGATTAGAGGTTAAATTTGATCTAAACATTGAATCCAATAAAAACATCTAATAAAAAGTATACTTGTCCTCTGCCATTGGTGGCCTCTTCTTCAGTGGTTTGGATAATACTCGGCCATCCATCATTGGACTTCCTGATGAAGCTCCTCCTCCTGCCCCCAACCCCCCCCCACACACACACACGCACACACACACACACACACACACCTCTCCATAGGGCAGAATAAGGCCTGTCCAAAAAACGCAGCTTGCTGCTGTCTTATGAAACATAGAAAAGTGTCACAATTACTAATACAACATTATCGTACTATCGATACAGGCCACATGTGGGATATATATGTAGCCTGGGTTACTAGAAACCTGCGGTTACCCTGTGGCATTCTATTTGTTCCTTAACTGTGCAGCATACGGTTATATCACCCGTTAATTACTGTGTTCCCTTTCCAGATGCGTCTAATGTACTGCTGGTGGGAACAGCAAACACTGCTAAAGATGGCGACTCTGGAATGATTTTCTTCTTCAGGTAACTCCACCCACTCTGCCCATTCTCAATTTCCACATTAGTCTTGCCAGACCTGAGCACTGATATGATAAAGCATATTACATCTATTTGTAAATAGTGTAAGCTCTTGGGGCTGACAAAAATTAACCACTCACTGCACCTTGTGCAGTATATCTATGTCCTGGGAAACTTCAACTGAAGTCCCGGGGACATAGATCCTCGTCTACTGTGGCGGAAGGCCGACGATCACTCCCGCGTGGGTACTTGTCGCCGCTCGTTAGAGGAGAGATCAGTAAATGGGAACACCTAACCGATTCATTGATCTAAGTCTCTGTGTCAATGATCGTCGGCATCAATGAGATTCCTGAGGTCATTGTAACTAAGAAGTAACACATCCACGCATTACTTTCTGTTCGTGTACTTGTAGTAGCCAAATAGTAAAATTACACCTACATAATTTTTTTTTTAAATTAAATAAACTACACTAACATTTAAAATTAACTCCTTACCTCCCATATTTTTCTATAGTACCCTAATACAATTTTCAGTGACTGAATTTTTTTAATATGTATGTCAATCGGATATATTACTCTTAAAGGACTTGCGAGGCCAAAATCCGGCCCCCAAATGTAAAAAAAGTTATCTACCTGTATGACTTTCTAAGGCACGGAGGACGCCGTCCGCGCCCTCCGTGCCGTTCCGCCGGGTCCCCGCCTCTCAATACGACCCCGAATGGCTCCCGACCCCACGGCCAGGGTCGGGCTCTGCTGCCTGTATAAAGATGGCCGCCGACCCTGGCCGCGGCTGCGCACTCCGCATGGCCGCTACTGCGGCTGCGCAGCACTAGGGCCAACCCCCCGATCCACGCAACAGGCTGTTTCCTGTAGCGTGGATCGGGGGGTTGGCCCTAGTGCTGCGCAGCCGCAGTAGCGGCCATGCGGAGTGCGCAGCCGCGGCCAGGGTCGGCGGCCATCTTTATACAGGCAGCAGAGCCCGACCCTGGCCGTGGGGTCGGGAGCCATTCGGGGTCGTATTGAGAGGCGGGGACCCGGCGGAACGGCACGGAGGGCGCGGACGGCGTCCTCCGTGCCTTAGAAAGTCATACAGGTAGATAACTTTTTTTACATTTGGGGGCCGGATTTTGGCCTCGGAAGTCCTTTAAAGAGACACTGAAGCGGAAAAAAAATTATGATATTATGATTTGTATGTGTAGTACAGCTAAGAAATAAAATATTAAGATCAGATACATCAGTCTAATTGTTTCCAGTACAGGAAGAGTTAAGAAACTCTAGTTGTTATCTCTATGCAAAAAAAAGCAATTAAGCTCTGCGACTTTCAAAGTCGTGGAGAGGGCTGTTATCTGACTTTTATTATCTGAAGTGTTATTGAACTGTTTACTTTTCCTCTGGCAGAGGAGAGGTCATTAGTTCACAGACTGCTCTGAAAGAATCATTTTGAATGCTGAGTGTTGTGTAATCTGCACATATTATAGACTGATGCAATGTTAGAAAAAACACTATATACCTGAAAATAAAAATATGAGAATATTTTCTTTGCTGCTAAACTTCTAGTAATTATTCATAGTACACAACCAATTCATTATATCATATTTTTTTTTTCGCTTCAGTGTCTCTTTAAATTTGCATATATGGACTTATAGTTAGTGATGGACACAAAACTGAAAAAATGCACCAATTCCAAATAAAATATTGGCACCATACATTGTACTAGGGAAATATTTTAAATGTTACAATAACCGGAACAAATGGGCAAATCAAATGTGTGGCTTTTATCCACAGCCGAATGTTTTATTCTATAACTATAATGGCTGAAAACTGAGAAATAGTGATTTTTTTTCAATTGTTTTTTTAACATTTCCCATTAGAATGCATTTAGAATAAAATAATTCTTAGCAAAATGTACCACCCAAAGAAAGCCTAATTGGTGGCGAAAAAAACAAGGTATAGATCATTTTGTTGTGATTAGTAGTGATTAAGTTATTGGCGAAAGAAAGGGAGGAGCACTAAAAGGTGAAAATTGCTCTGGTCCTAAAGGGGAAAAACCCCTTAATGGTGATTAATACTTACCTTCAGGGGGCTGCTTCCTAGCCCTGCCATCTTCTCCATCTAGATCTGCAGGTGCAGCAGTTTGAAGCGCCCTCGGCAATAGCGTGCATCTCCGTCCACCGCAATGCATGGCAGGAGATGTAGTGCTTAAATGTGAGTATGTCTCCCGGCCGGGAGCCAGATGCTGTTACCACAGGCGTTGTAAACTGCAGTACCTTGGAGTCTGGCCGGAAAATATGACACCGGCACCGCCCATACAGATGGGGGCTAGAGTGCAGCCCCCTCCTAAGGTAAGTAATGCTTGTCACCCACCAACAGTACACACTATTTGCCTTGGAGGGATATTTGTTTTATATATTTTAGCAAATCAGTTCTCGGCTCCCTTTATGACTTTGATAGAATCTACCAGTAGTCTGTTGGACAACATATCCGATTGATTCATTTTGAGCAGTTTATCGATCAAAAGTCTAATCAGACATGTTAGAAAATCCCTCTGTTTGGGGGCAGAAGAGGGGCATTGTTGGGGGGGAGATGACGACAATATTTTGAGTCCTTATCAAAGGGTAACGGGGGGGAGGGGACATCCAAAGTTTTGTTTGGGGGGGGCGGTGACTTCTAGTTACACCCCTGAGTAAGCCAATGGTCAGCTTGCTAACAGCCATGATTAGGATGGGGTATCCACAACATTTACTTCTCCTGTGGTGAACTCCACCAGTGGTCAGTGGACCCATCTGCCCGGTGTCCTATACGACGTGCAGCCAGCATGATCCCCCACACACATAATAGAGCAACTATCATGACTCCTCCCACCTGTAATAGAGCAACTACCATGACTCCTCCCACCCATAACGAGGGGAGGATAAATAGTTGGGGACTTCTTCAGCCTTGCCCCCATCCCCCCCCCCCCCCCAGCTGCTGTTCTTCCAGTAGCTTCACCCCTAGTCATGAGGGCAGCGATAGCCACATAAAATCACTTCCATGCTCTGAACATGTGTTTCTTACAGGGAAGGAGCGGTTGTCTTCTGGAATACTGAAGAAAAAACGGTGAGTACATCTACAACATATTATTATTATTGTATTATTATTTCTTTATTTTTCAAATATGATACAGTTCTGACACTTTACATTTGGTAATGAAGCAATCCCTGGAAGGGGACCTCTAGATTAGATTAAATTAACAAACCTATTGGTAAGCTCCAATGTTATAGGACAATGCAATAAAAGGAAGAAGATTTCTTGCTGCGCTCTTCACAATGCCACAGCCTATGGATAGATAAAACTCAACATAGTGTAATACTGAAGTGCACAATCAGGTGCCTCGCTGTGTCTCTACAAATCACAATGGGCCGCCACTCACTTACTATAATTTCTCTTTATTGTAACAAGGTAAAAGACAACACCGCGATTCCCCCACTCCCCCCACCCATTAACATCCCCAATCCCGTGCTGGACCAATCAAGGAGCGCTCCTGGACACCACCATACACATTCACACTCCACTCATCAATCATGGATTTACACGATCCGTATCAATTGAATGAGATAAGGCATGTACAGTGACTTCAATTCACAGAACCGTTCCGCTTGTCTGAAATTTGCTCCGGAGTATATACAGGCTATGATCTATTAGCATGCAGCATATTTTACAGTCCAGAATCTTATTTTCAGTAACTGCGTAGTATCTTCAATAACTGCGTAATATATACAGACTGTGATCTGTCAGCATGCAGCATATTTTAACAGTCCAGAGTCATATCTTCAGTAACTGCGTGAGCCTCATGCAATGCTTGTCTTTATCCTGACTTTAACAACTCCTTGTAAGCATAAACTCAGCAAGTCCTTACTCCAAGCACCATGCCATCATTAACCATGCTGGCCCTCCGCACAGCTACGCATCCTCAAACATATCTCCTTCAGGCGTAAGGGATTTACCTTCTCTCCGCCCGGCTGATTAAGATGATGCCTCCCACTGCGGCGTCCCGCAGTATACAGGTACCTGTGTGGTTCCGTTACTTGCCGGCTAATAGCATGTCACTCGTCTCCTCGTATGGACGCCGGAGCTGCTTCTCGTGTCCAGCGCGTAGGCCACGCCCACATACGCTATACGCCCACCAAAGTGAGCTTCGTCAGTGTGATGACGCTATGGCTTGGTGATGGTGGGAACACCCTCTTCTATTTAAAACAAAACTGCCCTTGATCCAAGCCTCACTCTGGGTCCGCTCCTCGATTCTGCGCATTTAGGGAATCATTACTGTTTGAAACAATCCCGTGCTTCTGTATTATATTGTAGAGCCTCACAGATCAGCAGCGATCATCATATTATTTCATGCTACATATCTTGGCATTTCTACTGCTTTGTTGATGCTCTCAGTGTTTCACGCTTCATTCCTCTATCATGCAGCAGCTCACCAATCGTTGCCACCTCCAAGGCCAGGTGGATCTAGTGTTTGTATGGATTGTCCAATAACAGCAAAACCAGTTACAAAGGAAGTCTTAGAAACCTGCGATTCCAGTCAGCCCCGTTTCCAAAGCGGGGCGAGGCAGGTATCCGGCTGCAGCGCAGTGAAGTAGGGGGCGCAGTGATAGATGGGGGAGCCGCGGGGAGGGGGTGTAAAAATTGCAACCTATACTACGACCATCCTTATAGGTAGTCAGGTATGAGTGCCCCCAGTATAGATAGCCAGGCATAGGTGCCCCATATAGCTAGCCAGACATAGGTATCCCCAGCAGTATAGGTAGCAAGCTGTAGGTGCCTCCAGTATAGGTTAGCTAAGTATAGGTGCCCCAGTGCATGTTAGCTAGGTATAGGTGCAGCCAGTATAGGTTAGCTAGATATGCAGTGGTGTGAAAAACTATTTTCCCCCTTCCTGATTTCTTATTCTTTTGCATGTTTGTCACACTTAAATGTTTCTGCTCATCAAAAACCGTTAACTATTAGTCAAAGATAACATAATTGAACACAAAATGCAGTTTTAAATGATGGTTTTTATTATTTAGTGAGAAAAAAAACTCAAAACCTACATGGCCCTGTGTGAAAAAGAAATCGCCCCCTCAACCTAATAACTGGTTGGGCCACCCTTAGCAGCGATAACTTGCAACAAGTCTTTTACAGCGCTCTGGAGGAATTTTGGCCCACTCATCTTTGCAGAATTGTTGTAATTCAGCTTTATTTGAGGGTTTTCTAGCATGAACCGCCTTTTTAAAGTGACTCCGAGCTCATAAAAAAAATGAAAGTTGTACTCACCTGGGGCTTTCTCCAGCCCAGTGCTGGTCGGGAGGTCCCACGACGGCGTCCTGGCTCTTCTCCTTCTCCCCGATCCGGAATGGCTGACAGGCCGCAGCCCAGGCGACACTCGCCCGAGTGTCGGGCTGCTCCTTTCGCGTATGACGCGGATTACGTCACACGCCGGCCGTCTCGCGTCATCAGGGCGGCCGGCGTAAAAGTACTGCGCATGCGCGATTAAAGCGCGCATGCGCCGTACTGCCACGCCAGCCGCCATGATGACGCGAGGCGGCCGGCGTGTGACGTAATCTGTGTCATACGCGGAAGGAGCAGCCCGACACTCGGGCGAGTGTCGCCCGGGCTGCGGCCTGTCAGCCATTCCGGAGCGGGGAGAAGGAGAAGAGCCAGGACGCCGTCGTGGGACCTCCCGACCAGCACTGGGCTGGAGAAAGCCCCAGGTGAGTAAAACTTTCATTTTTTTTATGAGCTCGGAGTCCCTTTAAGGTCATGCCACAACATCTCAATAGGATTCAGGTCAGGGCTTTGACTAGGCCACTCCAAAGTCTTCATTTTGTTTTTCTTCAGCCATTCAGAGGTGGATTTGCTGGTGTCTTTTAGGTCATTGTCCTGCTGCAGCACCCAAGATCGCTTCAGCTTGAGTTGACGAACAGATGGCCGGACATTCTCCTTCAGGATTTTTTGGTAGACAGTAGAATTCATGGTTCCATCTATCACAGCAAGCCTTCCAGGTCCTGAAGCAGCAAAACAACCCCAGACCATCACACTACCACCACCATATTTTACTGTTGGTATGATGTTCTGTTGCTGAAATGCTGTGTTACTTCTATGACAGATTTAACAGGACACGCATCTTCCAAAAAGTTCAACCTTTGTCTCGGCGGTCCACAAGGTATTTTCCCACAAGTCTTGGCAATCATTGAGATAGCAAAATTGAGACAAGCCTTAATGTTCTTTTTGCTTAAAAGTGGTTTGCGCCTTGGATATCTGCCATGCAGGCCGTTTTTGCCCAGTCTCTTTCTTATGGTGGAGTTGTGAACACTGACCTTAATTGAGGCAAGTGAGGCCTGCAGTTCTTTAGATGTTGTCCTGGGGTCATTTGTGGCCTCTCGGATGAGTTTTCTCTGCGCTCTTGGGGTAATTTTGGTTGGCCAGCCACTCCTGGGAAGGTTCATCACTGTTCCATGTTTTTGCCATTTGTGGATAATGGCTCTCACTGTGGTTCGCTGGAGTCCCAAAGCTTTAGAAATGGCTTTATAACCTTTACCAAACTGATAGATCTCAATTACAGTACTTTTGTTCTCATTTGTTCCTGAATTTCTTTGGATCTTGGCATGATGTCTAGCTTTTGAGGTGCTTTTGGTCTACTTCTCTGTGTCAGATAGCTCCTATTTAAGTGATTTCTTGATTGAAACAGGTGTGGCAGTAATCAGCCCTGGGGGTGACTACAGAAATTGAACTCAGGTGTGATAAACCACAGTTAAGTTATTTTTTAACAAGGAGGGCAATCACTTTTTCACACAGGGCCATGTAGGTTTTGAGTTTTTTTTCCTCACTAAATAATAAAAACCATCATTTAAAACTGCATTTTGTGTTCAATTATGTTATCTTTGACTAATAGTTAACGGTTTTTAATGAGCAGAAACATTTAAGTGTGACAAACATGCAAAAGAATAAGAAATCAGGAAGGGGGCAAATAGTTTTTCACACCACTGTAGGTGCAGCCAGTATAGGTTAGCTAGGTAAAGGTGTCCCCATATAGGTTAGCTAGGTATAGCTGCCCCAGTATATGTTAGCTAGGTATAGGTGCAGCCAGTATACATTAGCTAGGTATAGGTGCCCCCAGTATAGGTTAGCTAGGTATAGGTGCCTCC
Source organism: Hyperolius riggenbachi (assembly GCF_040937935.1). Classification (NCBI taxonomy): domain Eukaryota; kingdom Metazoa; phylum Chordata; class Amphibia; order Anura; family Hyperoliidae; genus Hyperolius; species Hyperolius riggenbachi. Next base: position 496,652,938 of record NC_090648.1, read on the forward strand.
AGTATAGGTTAGCTAGGTGCAGGTGTCCCCGTATAGGTTAGATAAGTATAGGTGCCCCAATACATGTTAGCTAGATATAGGTGCAGCCAGTATAGGTTAGCTAGGTATAGGTGCCCCCATATAGGTTAGCTAAGGATAGGTGCCCCAGTATATGTTAGCTAGGTATAGGTGCAGCCAGTATACATTAGCTAGGTATATGTGCCCCCAGTATAGGTTAGCTAAGTTTAAGTGCCCCCAGTATAGGTTAACTAGGTATAGGTGCCCCATATAGGTTAGCTAGGTATACGTGGCCCCAGTATAGGTTAACTAGGTATAGGTGCCCCGTATAGGTTAGCTAGGTATAGGTGCCCCCAGTATAGGTTAGCTAGGTATAGGTGCCCCCAGTATAGATTAGCTAAGTATAGGTGTCCCCATATAGGTTAGCTAAGGATAGGTGCCCCAGTATATGTTAGCTAGATATAGGTGCAGCCAGTATAGGTTAGCTAAGTATAGGTGCCCCAGTATATGTTAGCTAGATATAGGTGCAGCCAGTATAGGTTAGCTAGGTAAAGGTGCCCCCATATAGGTTAGCTAGGTATAGGTGCCCCAGTATATGTTAGCTAGGTATAGGTGCAGCCAGTATACATTAGCTAGGTATATGTGCCCCCAGTATAGGTTAGCTAGGTATAGGTGCCCCCATATAGGTTAGCTAAGGATAGGTGCCCCAGTATATGTTAGCTAGATATAGGTGCAGCCAGTATAGGTTACCTAGATATAGGTGCCCCAGTATAGGTTAGCTAGGTATAGGTGCCCCAGTATATGTTAGCTAGGTATAGGTGCCTCCAGTATAGGTTAGCTAGGTATAGGTGAAGCCAGTATAGGTTAGCTAGGTATAGGTGCCCCCATATAGGTTAGCTAAGTATAGGTGCCCCAGTACATGCTAGCTAGATATAGGTGCAGCCAGTATAGGTTAGCTAGGTATAGGTGCCCCCATATAGCTTAGCTAGGTATAGGTGCAGCCAGTATAGGTTAGCTAGGTATAGGTGCAGCCAGTATAGGTTAGCTAGGTTTAAGTGCCCCCAGTATAGGTTAACTAGGTATAGGTGCCCCCATATAGGTTAGCTAGGTATAGGTGCCCCAGTATATGTTAGCTAGGTATAGGTGCAGCCAGTATACGTTAGCAAGGTATAGGTGCAGCCAGTATAGGTTAGCTAGGTTTAAGTGCCCCCAGTATAGGTTAACTAGGTATAGGTGCCCCGTATAGGTTAGCTAGGTAGAAGTGCCCCCAGTATAGTTTAGCTAGTTATGGGTGCAGCCAGTATAGGTTAACTACATAAGAGATCCCACACTGGTGGTGAGAAGCCTTATTCATGAGTTGAGTGTGTGAAATGTTTGGGGAATAAATCAAACATGAGAGATCTCACACTGGTGAGAAGCGCTATAAATGTGCTGAGTGTGGGAAATGTTTTGTTTGGAAACCACAGCTTCATAGACAGGAGGGATCTCACACTGGTGAGACGCTCTGTTCATGTGCTGAGTGCGGGAAATGTTTTGTTTGTAGATTACATCTTGTCAGACATGAGATCTCACTCTTGTGAGAAGTGATATTCATGTGCTGAGTGTGGGAAATGTTTTGTTTGTAAATCACATTTTGACAGACATGAGTGATCTCACACTGGTGAAAACCCCATTCATGTGCTGAGTGTGGGAAATGTTTTTGTTCGTAAATCAAAACTTGTCAGTCATGAGAGATCTCACACTGGTAAGATGCCCTATTCATGTTCTGAATGTGGGAAATGTTTTGTTCGTAAATCACTGCTTGTCATACATGAGAGGACTCACATTGGTGAGAGTCCATATTCCTGTGCTGAGTGTGGGAAATGTTTTGGAGATAAAAGAAACCTTGTCACACATGAGAGATTTCACGCTGGTGCAAAGCCATATTTATGTACTGAGTGTGGGAAAATATTTTTTTACCAGAAATCTCACCTGTTATGAGAGAACTCACATGCATAAGAAAACATCCATGTTTTGAATGCGGGAAATGTGTAGGAGATAAAGGGAGCTTTGTTAAACATAAAAGATTTCACATGGGTGAGAAGCTGTATTCTGAAAACACAACTATTCAGACAAGCCTATAATGTGCTATATGTAGCATTAACCACTTGCCGCCCACAGTGCTAACCCCCCCCCTAAAGACCAGGCCGTTGTAGTACTGGGCTGTGCAGGCTTTTCAGCCTCCTACACAGCCCAACTTAGGTGCCCAGCGATCGGACTCACCTCCTTTTTTTGTCCCTTAGGGGACATGCCGCCGGAGGGGTCCGATCGCTGCGGCCGTTTGTTGGTTGTTGTTTTTTTCCCAGCCTCCTATGAGGCTCTCCCTCCCCTTCCCTCCTCCCCTTCCCTCCTCCCCTCACAAGAATTGGAACAGGACGGCGATCCGTCCTGTTCCGCCTCTCGTAGGCATCAGCCTATGAGAGGACGGCGCTCCCCGGCCAATCAGATGCCGGGGATCGCCGATCTCGTACAGCGCTGTGGCCCCCGGCAGCGCTGTACTGATGTAAACAAAGGGGATTTCTTTGCCCTTACGTTTACAAGCAGAGGCTATTCACGGAACTCCGTTCCGTGAAGCGGCAGGGAACGATCGTGCATGCGCGCATTTCCCTGGGAAACTGCAGCCCCAGGACTTGACGCCAATTGGCGTTAGGCGGTCCTGGGGCTGCCGCCGCATTCACGCCCATTGGCGTGAGGCGATCTTTTAAGTAGTTAAAGCCTCACTGCTCACTGCTGCCTGGTAACTGCCTAGTCACTGCCATCTGAGCACACAGTTCAACTACAGCCAGTATAGGTTAGCTAGGTATAGGTGCCTCCGTATAGGTGATGGAAGGGGGAGCCATGGCCACACCGGGACTCAGCCTCAGGCACGGGGACGGGGTGCGACTTTTCCTTCTCTTTAGCCCACCCTACCCCCTTCCCCAATGCTCCCCCCTTAGAAGCCTCTTAGAAGTAGCAACTCACCTCCTTCTCGGCCCAAGTGCCGATCACTTGAGCCGGCTCCTCTGTCTGCAGCTTTACCCTACCTTCATGTATTAGTAGCAGAACCGGTTGGTGTCACAAACCGGGTGGGGCTGAGTCTTGGTGAGCTGCTATATTAACACCCTCCCCTAATCCCCCCCCCCTTCCCGGACAGCTGCCTGGCTTTAGTGATCCAGGGACCAGGTGATGACCTCCGTAGAGGACTTGGAAAAGTCCTTTACAAGAGCCAGCAGAGGTGTGGCATGGAGCAGGAGGAGGTGTGGCAGGGGATGGGAGGGGCATGGCAGTCAGTAGGAGAGATTTCAGCTGGGGTTTCCAACTAGGAAGTCCAACCACACACAGTTTAATCTAAATTGTTTAATCGGAAAATGATGGTTTTTTTTGCAGTATAGGAAGTGCATTGACTTGACAGGTCCTCACTGCTGACATCATGATGCCTCCTTGCTCCTCCCCTCCCTCTCTTCTCCTCCCTGCCTTTCTGATCCTGGATGAGGTGCTTACACTCCACGTTGGGGGCGGGGTTGTCTGACTATGATCACTGCCGCATCTCCATATTGGCAACTGACCGCTCTGATCAGGCATGCTCTCACGAGTAATCACGAGTGTGTAAACACTTGAATTTGTAATTTAAATGAGCATTAATTACCTCAGGTGTGTGGCAGGGATATAAGGGGTTAGTTACTCATAATTCCGCGTCCTCCCTGCGCTCCAAATTGCTTGCACACGTCCTATTGGACGCGTTGCAAGCCTCATCACTGCACACTTCCTCCTTCTGGCTTGAAGGAGGAAGTGCCTGCAGTGAGGCTTGCAAAGCGTCCAATAGGACGTGTGCAAGCTATTTGGAGCGCAGGGAGGACGCGGAATTATGGGTAACTAACCCGCTTATGTCCCCGCCGCACACCTGAGCTAATTAATGCTAATTTGAATTACAAATTCAAATGTTTACACACTCGTGATTACATGTGAGAGCAAGCCTGGCCTCTGACATCGTATCGGTCACATAAGGCAAGATAATTTCTTTGCCGCAGTCTTGATGAACCTGGCTCCGTAAGAGGAACAGTTGAATCTATTGATGGAATTATTTTGCTTTTCTTCCAATGAAGGTGAAGGACGTGATGAGAATTCTGGAGCCGCATGAAATCCAGCCATATGAAGTTGCTCTGGTGCACTGGGAGAACGAGGAGATGAACTACAGCTTCGGAGAGTAGGTGGAACGTTTATCCCGACCAGACAGCTCAGGAAGTACTGCTGCCATTTTACCTTTAGGCCGGTTTTACACTGGGCTGATTTGATGCTCCACCCCCATTGCATCGCACCGCAAAACAGAAAACGACATTAACCATTTCAGCCCACGGGTATTTTTCACCTTATGGACGAGAGGAATTTTCCAATTTCAGCTCTCCTCCCTTTCATCCCCCAATAACTTTATGGGCTTGATTCACAAAGCGGTGCTAACTGTTAGCACGCCTGTGAAAACCCCCTTAGCACGTCTAAACAAGCATTTTGCGCATAAAACTTTACGCACGCAAAACTTTATGCGCGTAAAACTTTACGCGCGTACTGCACAGAGCGCAGGGCGCTCCGCGCGAAGTGCCCATTAAAGCCTATGGGACTTAGCGCGCGTAAAAACTTTGCGCGCGCAAAGTTAGCGCGCGATCTGATTGAGAAATCCGGTGCTAACCTACTTAGCACCCTGGTTAGCGCGTCTAAAGACTTTAGACGTGCTAAGTAGGTTAGCACCGCTTTGTGAATCAAGCCCTATCACTACTTATCACAAATAAATGATCTATATCTTGTTTTTTCTGTAGTACATTTTGTTAAGAATTATTTTATTCTAAATGCATTTTAACGGGAATAATTAAGAAAACAATGAAAAAAAATCATTATTTCGCAGTTTTCGGCCATTGTAGTTTTAAAATACCACATACTACCTTAATTAAAATCCACACATTTTATTTGCCCATTTGTCCCATTTATTGCAACGTTACAATTATATCCCTAGTATAATGTATGGTGACAATATTTTATTTGGAAACAAAGGTACATTTTTTCAGTTTTACATCCATCGCTAATTTTTAGCCCATACATTTATAATAATATGCCCTCTTGACATACATATTATTTTTTTATTCCCTAAAGTCAGTAGGGGTAATTTTACTATTTGGCCACAAGATGTCCCCGCTAAGCAAATCTACAAAACAATGTGTTGCTACATTGTAACTAGGGAAGTGACACAGGCTTCAAAGGAAGCCATCATGGGTGGCCTACGGGGAGATTAATTAATGGGAACTGCGGTGGCAGCGGAAGGACGGCTCTATTTAAGAATAAACACTGTGTTTATTCTCGGCGGACATGTAAGGACATTCTTAGCCGTCCCCTCACCCAGTGACATACTCCCTGCTGGACAAGAAGTACATCGCTGGGATTCCTGGGTTCCCCCATTGTATTCACATAGTTCCATGCATGAAGTTAGAAAGCAGGGTATGGGAAATATTGCATGAAGCTAGAAAGCAGGGGGTGGGAAATATTGCATAAAGCTAGAAAGCAGGGGGTGGGAAATATTGCATGAAGCTAGAAAGCAGGGGGTGGGAAATATTGCATGAAGCTAGAAAGCAGGGGGTGGGAAATATTGCATGAAGTTAGAAAGCCTAAATAGATAGCTAAACCTTTGCAAGGTTATATGCATTTATTTTTTCCCAGAAACCTTGTGGTCCTGCATGGCTAAAACTCCAATCAGTAGCTGATACCCCCTTTCCTAGAAGAAATCTTTACCTTTTCTCAAATAGATCATCAGGGATGTCTGAATGGCTGATATTGTGGTGAAACCCCTCCCACAATGTGATGTCATCAGAGCAGGGACAAGGTCCTCCAGCACCCAAGGCTGAGACACCAAAGTGCGCCCCTCCATCCCTGCCACCCCAGCCGTCACACACTGATTGCTATTAGACTAAGAGGCACCCCAGAACCCCCAACACCTTAATCTCGAGTTATCTGGCTTGCAGTCACTGCCATGTATCCCCTTTTCTTATTTCTCTTTGATTCAAACACAATAGGGGAAATAATGGCTTTTTCCAACTGCCAAGCAAGCGGTATCTCCCTCTGTGCATAGAATTCTCAGTAACAAACATTCCGTACAGATCACCTGGCAGGACCAGTGATACATATCAGAATATAAATCAGGGAAAGGAAAGATTTTACAATGGGCAAAGACTGACTAAATAATCTATAAATAAATATTGTAAACCATGTTATTTTCACTATAGCTCCACTTGAATCTGTGAGTTTTCCTGCAGGGGACACTCAAGGCTTGTCAGAGGTGAAATTGTGCTGAATTCCCAGCTGGACACAGATGAGATCATTCTAGAGAAATTTGCCTTTTCAAATGCTCTCTGCCTTTCCGGTGAGTTTCAGTACAGTAAAACAAGGCTTTTCGTTTGGGGAACCGCGACTTTCTGGGGCAGCTCAAAAAGTTGTCATCCTACTGTCACCTAAAATGATCAAGAACAACTGTTTAGTGCCACAGGCATCATATGCATACATGGTACATAGATTTAGAAGGACTTTAAAGTGTACCTGAAGTGACATGAGCTAGACATAGGTACATATAGTACTAAGGAACAACGCTACTTAAAAACAGATTGCATCCTTATGACTACCTGCTTGTGAGTGCAAGCCCCACTAGTGGGATAAAATACACACCCAGCGTTCAAATAAAATGCACCTGTCTACTACTGGAGGATGTTGGTTTCCGGAATAGCTTGCATGCAACTTATTAGGTACTCGTCCCTCCCACTGCGAAGAAGTTATCCCTCATAGGAGGGGACCTAACACTAACTAATCCTAAATTATGCATATGCATAGCCTGGGTGCATTACCAAGTAAAAATTAAAAATTGCGCAAAGGTGGATCAGCGCATCACCAGGCCGCGTTCGAATGGCCACCAATCAGAGGTGCGCTGAGGGTGGCCATTCGGAGGCAGCCTGGTGATGCGCTGATCCAACTTTGCGCAATTTAAATTTTTACTTGGTAGTGCACCCAGGCTATGCATATGCATAATTTAGGATTAGTTAGTATTAGGGCCCCTCACACGGGGATGACTTCTTCGCAGTGGGAGGGACGAGTACCTAATAAGTTGCATGCAAGCTATTACAAAAACAACATCCTCCAGTGGTAGACAGGTGCATTTTATTTGAATGCTGGGTGTGTATTTTATCCCACTAGTGGGGCTTGCCCTCTCAAGCAGGTAGTCATAAGGATGCAATCTGTTTTTAAGTAGCGCTGTTCCTTTCCTCGCCACGTACAAATGTAAGTAACTTTGGTCAGCTGCTCCCATGTAATAGCATTGCTTATTGATGTTTATGCAGAGCTTCTGTATGGTTTCAAGGTGCGTTTTGTAGTTTCTTGGGGGGGCTCAGCACACCTCTGATTGGTGGCCATTCGGAGGCGGCCTGGTGATGCGCTGATCCACCTTTGCACATATAGTACTAACCCTACTAAGAAACTGTCAGAAGCCCCTTTCTGTTCTCTCTGCACAGCAAGAGTTAAAGGATACCTGAGGTGACATGTGACATGATGAGATAGACATGTGTATGTACAGTGCCTAGCACACAAGTAACTATGCTGTGTTCCTTTTTTTCTGCCTGAAAGAGTTAAATATCAGGTATGTAAGTGGCTGACTCAGTCCTGACTCAAACAGGAAGTGACTACAGTGTGACCCTCACTGATAAGAAATTCCAACTATAAAACACTTTCCTAGCAGAAAATGGCTTCTGAGAGCAGAAAAGAGATAACAAGGGTCAGTAGTTCTTAGATTTTAGCTCTGGCCTACTTTAAAGGAGTTTTGTGGAGTGCTGAAATAAACAAAAGCCAACACTTACCTGGGGCTTCTATCAGCCCCCTGTAGCTGTCATGTCCCGCACCGTCCTCCTCCGATCATCCGTTTCCCTCCGCCGGCACGGTCAATTATTCGTCTAACTAGATGAATAGTTTAACAAGATGAATAGATGCGTAATTAGACCGGGACCGGCGGCGGGGAATGAGTGATCGGAGGAGGACAGCGCCGGGACATGGCCGCTACAGGGGGCTGATAGAAGCCCCAGGTAAGTGTCAGTTTTTGTTTATTTCAGCACTCCACAGAACCCCTTTAATAAATGTGTCATTGAGGCCCCGTTACCCCTGTACACGTTGCCGTCCGGATTTCGGTCTGATGTTCACACTGCATGCGTTCCAGGCCAGTGCGGGCTGCGAACGCATGCTGCACACATTTCTTCCCGAAACGCACAACTGACCCACTACAGTGAATGGGTATCAGCCACGCAACGCATGCAAACGCAGATGGCGTGCGTTCGTACGCGTTGCCTTTCGATCGCATGGCCATCTGCGTTTGGTAAGACAAAACACTCTTATCTGGCTGAGGTAATATGTAAACTATGTGGCTAATGTTCTGTTTCCATCAGTACTTCACATACAACTCATGCTCTCATACGTTTTTTTTTTCGGTTCAGTTGTGCTTTAAAACACACTTGAAGTGAGAGGGATATGGAGGCTGACATATTTATTGACCTTTTAAACAATGCACATTGCCTGGCTGTCCTGCTGATCCTCTGCCTCTAATACGTTTAACCATAACCCCGTAACAAGCATGCAGATTAGGTGCTCTTCCAAAAATCCATAGTTTGATTTGGGATCCTTCGTTATTATTATTATTTTTTGTATTTATAAAGCGCCAACATATTACGCAGCGCTGCACAATAAATAGGGATACATACATTGCAACAAGGGGTGACAGACAGAGAGGTAGCAAACGGTTATACAACATAGCACAAGGTTATACATACAATCAGGGTATAACATGCGGTTTACAGAGACCCGGCAAAACAAGTCCGAGTTAGTCAATGAGAAGGGTGTCATTGCTGGGGTAGTAAAACAAAGAAGGACACACTAAGGGAGGGGGGAGGCCCTGCCAAGGCTTACAATCTAAAGGGTGGGAGGACACATAAGGTAGGACTGTGGAAAGAATGATTAACAGAGAGTTAGAGTGTGGTAGATGTGGGGTAGGCTATTTTAATGAAATGTGTTTTGAGGGCTTGCTTGAAGGTGTTGAAGAAAGGAGCAAATCTGAGGGGGAGTGGAAGGGAGTTCCATAGGGTGGGGACAGCTCTTGAGAAGTCTTGTAAACGTGCATGGGGATGAGAAATGCGTGGGGAGGTCAGGCGGAGATCATTGGAGGACCGGAGGGGATGGGCAGGTATATATTTGTTGACGAGCTCAGAAATGTAGGTTGGGCAGGTCTTCTGCACAGATTTGTAGGTAAGGCACAAAACCTTAAAACTGATCCTGAAGCTGATAGGGAGCCAGTGTAGGGCTTCACAGAGGGGAGAAGTGTAAGCACAGTGGTGGGAAAGTCTGATGAGTCTAGCTGCTGCATTCATGACTGATTGAAGGGGTTCAATGCGTTTTAAGGGGAGGCCAGATAGTACGGCATTGCAGTAGTCAAGGCGGGAGATGATGAGGGCATGGATGAGAAGCTTGATAGTGTCTGGGGTCAAAAAGGGTCGTATTTTGGAGATGTTTCGAAGGTGGAAGTTGCAGGATCTGGTAACATTTTGGATGTGTTGGCTGAAGAAGAGGGCAGAGTCTAGGGTAATGCCCAGGCAGTGGGCCTGGGAGGTGGGGTGGATGGTAGTGCTGTTGATAGTACCCTCTGATCAATGATGAAGATAGTTTCCATTACTCTCCCCTCCCCAGAAGCGTTATCAAGGCAACCGCCAGGGCATGGGCTCATGCACATGGCAGAAGTGCAGCTACCCGACTGTCTGTTGCTTCCCCTCAACAATAATGCAGGCGTCCCCCTACTGGCCAGCAGAGTGTTTATCATTTAATTCCATCCATAATATCTACATATCTACATTCAGGATTGGGGTACTTATGCATTATCCCATCTACTGAGTTTGGCAGCCTACTGTTGAAATTCTATTTACTCTCCTGGGAACAGCAAAGCATCGTTGGAAAGCCAAGAGTCTTTACTTTTGTTTGCATCAGGTCCCGGGTCAGTGTGATGGACTGTTCCTGAGTTACGGGGTGTTGAAGGGGAGGTGTCTCCTGCACCTGGCTGCAGAGAACGTGTTTAGAGGAGTCATGGACGGACCCGACATGATGATCACACCCTGGGGGGGGGGGGGGGGGGGGAGGAGGAGTCTGCTTCCTCCTTCTCAGCATTTATTGGTGTCTTCAAGAGTCTTGAGTGCCCGGTATCACTGATTACAGAGGAAGAAGGATCCGCCCAGCCCCGCCTCCTTGTCTCCTGTCTGTGTGTCTTATTGGCCGGGGCTGGAGACTCCATTCCACTGTGCTCTCTGCAGCCAAGTGCAGGGGACACCCTTCCTTCAAGCCCCCCTAACTTGAGAGCATCGCACTGACTCGGGCCCTGGTGCAACAGAAAGCCAGGGCTCCAAGCTTTCCAGAATTGGGTAGATCCTCCCAGGAGAGGGAAGAGAATTTTAACAGAGGGCTGCCAAACTCGCGCAGTCGATGGGATGAAAATTTTCAGTACTAAAAACGAACCGTGTTTTTCCCCTCTCTATGTTGTGACAGTGAAGTTGGCCATGTGGGAATCTACGCTGGACACGTTTGTCGAGTCTATCCAGTCAATTCCAGAAGTAAGTCACATAGGATCTGAGATACGGAAGTTAAAGCAGGATTGTCCGCTATAAAATCAAATTCTATTTACCCACTGATCTGTGTTTATTATGCAGTCTACAACCTGACCCTGCCTTGCAAGCATTCCAATACTGTATAATCATAAATGTTTCTGCTGTAATAAATCTTATCTCAGTCAGCCTGCTCTATTCTGGTACATTGCCAGGGAAGCTTGTTATCTCCCCTCCCACATTCCTGCTCCGCACTGATTGGCTGAGGGCAGTTCAGTGTGACAGGCTGAGGCTGAGAAGGGAAATACACCTCTCCCCTCTGCAGAAGCTGCTGTAATATGATTTCTGCTGTGCTCACATGTGTTTACAAAGCAAGCTGGATATGTCATTACAGAGTAAGGGATGAAATTACATCAGAATTCCCTTCAGTCAGAGGCAGTAAAGATGGAAAATGCCGGGTACCGCTTTCTCTTTATTTACTTCATAAAATTTACTAAAGTCAAAATGTGGACAGTACAATATATATGTTATGTAAGTAGAACAAGTAATTATCTACTTATATACCGGTAAGTGTTTTTTTTTTCCTCGGATAGTGTGGGTGTCCTTGTTGCTTTAACCTCCTTGCCGGTTATCCCAAGCTCAGCTCGGGGTAACCTGCGCAGGAGGATTTCTCAGGCCCCGCTGGGCTGATTTGGATAATTTTTTTTTCCTACACGCAGCTAGCACTTTGCTAGCTGCGTGTGGTACGTTATCGCCGCCGCTACCCGCCGATTCGCCGCTACCCGCCGCGCCGCCCGACCCCTGCACAGCCTGGCCAATCAGTGCCAGGCAACGCTTAAGGGTGGATCGCGATTCCCTCTGACGTCCCGACGTCCATGGCGTCGGTGATGTCATCCCGCCCCGTCGCCATGGCGACCGGGGAAGCCCTGCAGGAAATCCCGTTCTGAACGGGATTTCCTGCTTACTCCGGAGTGGGTGGGGGGATGCCGCCGCTCAGCGGCTATTATGTAGCGAGCCCTAGGCTCGCTACATGATTTGAAAAAAAATAAAAATAAAAAAAAGTGCTGCGCTGCCTCCTTGCCGGCGGGAATTGGACCAGCAAGGAGGTTAAAGAACCACTATGACGCAAAAATCATAACAGTTAAAATACACGTAAACACATATAAATTATGAAGAACATTTCTCCCAGAGTAAAAAGCAGACATCTTAATGGATCAGGCATTTATAAATATCCTATTTGTCCACCTTTAGTGCAAATTAGGAAGTTTATATATTTCCAGCTATTCTACCAAAGTGCTCTGCGGGAGCGTGCAAGCGCGCATTTGTTACCTTCAGTTCATGGCACAAAGTGGTTAAAATATGACGTCCAATAAATGTATCAAAAAAGATGTATGGGTACCTTTGTTGTGTATATATAGCCTAAGTCCTTTTTTTCTGGTTCACCCTTGATAAATGCCCCCCAGACCATTAGTACAGCTCAGGACTTTTTGCCTTTTTTCCTGGTCTTCAAAACTTCTTTTTTTTTTTTTTACTTTTTTTTCCAGATGTTAAAAGCCAGAAAAAAGCTCAAACTGTCCCACGATGATGTTATGCAGAACATCGGAGAGTTATTTGCGCTAAGGTAAATGTTAAGGATTATCATACTCGTGTTTATCATACGCTGGGTCCCCGGTTCGAATCCCAGCCAGGGCACTATCTGCAAAGAGTTTGTATGTTCTCTCTGTGTCTGCGTGGGTTTCCTCCGGGCACTCCGGTTTCCTCCCACATTCCAAAAACATACGGATAAGTTAATTGGCTCCCCCTAAAGAATGGCCCTAGACTACAGTACTTACACTACATAATATAGACATATGGCAATGGTAGGGATTAGATTGTGAGCTCCTTTGAGGGACAGTTAGTGACAAGATATATATATATATATATATATATATATATATACTGTACAGCGCTGCGTAATATGTCGGCGCTATATAAATACTAAATAATAATAATAATAATAATAATAATGTATGTAGGTGTAATTTTACTATCTGCCCACTAGATGTCCCCCCCACTTTATTCCTAGTGTATACTGTGTACTGCATCTCACTGATGCCACTGATCATCGATCACAGGCACATAGATCTGTGAATGGGAACTGTGTTCACATTCACTGATCTGTGTACTAACGGGCGGCATAAGAACTCGTGCGGGAGCACGCACAACAGCAGCATGGCGAGGTAGGTATATCTATGCCCCTGGAATGGGAACAGTCCACCCGCGGTCCATAGATATACTGTCAGAAATACAATAAGTGGTTAAATGTTTTTTAAACATTTTACTCTAATTTGCCTCCTTTGTATCATCGATCTTCAATCTCTACAGATGAAGCTTTATTTTTGCAAATACCTTTTATTTTAAGAAGGCAAAATGACACTGAAGGGTGCTTTTTAGTAGAAGGGCTTCTTGGTCTCTTTTAAGGTGGCCACATATGATACAATAATTAAAGGGGAACTGAAGAGAGAGGTATATGGAGGCTGCCATGTGCAATACCAGTTGCCTGGCAGCCCTGCTGATCCTCTGCTTCTAATACTATTAGCCTTAGCCCCTGAACAAGCATGCAGCAGATCAGGTGTTTCAGACTTTAAAGTCAGATCTGACAAGACTAGCTGCATGCTGGTTTCTGGTGTTATTCAGATACTACTGCAGAGAAATAGACCAGCAGGGCTGCCAGGCAACTGGTATTGATTAAAAGGAAATAAATATGGCAGTCTCCGTATAATTCTTACTTCAGTTCCCCTTTAAGGCAATTTTATAAAAACCGTACACCATCCAAATTTTCATAAAAATTGATCAGAAAAATCCACAACTCCCAATCAACTTATATCGGAAAAAAAAACGTAAAAACCGATCGGATTTCTCGCTTGAATAAAAAAAAAACCTTTTGATTTTTTGGGGCAGCTGATTGTTTTTATAAAAAACAATCAGCTGCCCCAAAAAATCAAAAGGTTTTTTTTTTATTCAAGCGAGAAATCCGATCGGTTTTTACGTTTTTTTTTCCGATATAAGTTGATTGGGAGTTGTGGATTTTTCTGATCAATTTTTATGAAAATTTGGATGGTGTACGGTAGATTGTCAATGTATTACTGTATTATCCCAAGCAATTTTTTCAAAGTTTTCCATCAATTTTTTTTCCTAATTGGGGTAAAATTGAACACATGTATGGGCTACATTGGTCAGATTTTTTTTAAATGTTACAATCAAAAAAAAAAAAAGATTGTACCGGTAATTCTTAATTTGAACAGAAATTTAAAAAATGGTATGGAGTGTTTGGCCACCTTTAGCCCCTTGTACTTTCCTGGTAGTTCTGGGGCACCCTGAGCTGGCCAGGTATTCTGTATAAAGTAAACTTGAAGCGAAAAAAAAAGAAAAGATTATGATATAATGAATCATGTGTAGTACGGATAATGAATAGAACATTAGTAGTAAAGAAAAGAGTCTCCTATTTTTATATATTGCTTTTTTTGTAACATTGCATCATTTTGTCACAGTTGCAGTTTTATAACCACACTATTTTTTAAAGGATACACGAGGTGACATGTGACATGATGAGATAGACATGTGTATGTACAGTGCCTAGCACACAAATAACTAGGCTGTGTTCCTTTTTTTCTTTCTCTGCCTGAAAGAGTTAAATATCAGGTATGTAAGTGGCTGACTCAGTCCTGACTCAGACAGGAAGTGACTACAGTATGACCCTCACTGATAAGAAATTCCAACTATAAAACACTTTCCTAGCAGAAAATGGCTTCTGAGACCAAGAAAGAGGTAAAAAAGGGGAATTTCTTATCAGTGAGGGTCACACTGTAGTCACTTCCTGTCCGAGTCAGGACTGAGTCAGCCACTTACATACCTGATATTTAACTCTTTCATGCAGAGAAAGAAAAAAAGTTACACAGCACAGTTATTTGTGTGCTAGGCACTGTACATACCCATGTCTATCTCATCATGTCACATGTCTGTTCGGGTATCCTTTAAGCTATAAAACAGCAGAAATAATGACCCTTTGAACTTTCCTGCAGTACAACCTTTTCCAAGCTCTCACTGTTTCTTGTCTGTTTTAAATGCTTCAGAAAACAGGACTGTATTCAGCCCAGTGGGTCGAATAGTTCAGAGATGCTCTTTTGCACAGATAACTGAAGTTTTTTTTTTTTTTTTACTCTTCCCGTACTGGAAATCAATATGATAATCTTTTCTCTGCTACTAATGTTCTGTTTCTTAGCTGTACTACACATGCAATTCATTATTATTCTCATAAGTTTGTTTTCGCTTCAGGTTTGCTTTGACTATCTCCCCTCCCCCGGGACGAGTAACAACGCCCCTGCAAAATGCCATATCTCTGTGCAGGGACGTAGCTTTTAGCTACTACGTCAATTTCCGCTTGTCCCCACCCCCCGGGAGATCAGATCAATGAATGGAACATAGTTCCATTCATTGATCTAAGTCCCCATATGAATGACCACAGCCGCCATTTATACAAGCTGATACTTACACATCCACACATTACTTCCTCTATGTGTAGTAATACTACGCATACTGAAGTTATGCGTGAGGACATCTTGTGGCCAAATAGTAAAATTACATTCAAAATCATTTTTTTTAAATTTAAAGACCTAATTTTACTTTTGAAATTGACCCCTTACTTCCCACACTCCCCAATAGTTGCCCAATTTTTTTGTGTAAAAAAAAATAGAAATAAATTACAATAAAAATGTAACGATTGGGGAATTATTTCCGTGGTCAGCGCACAAGATGTGCGCTAACACTGCGGAAATCCTCCACAAGCGTATAAAACAGAACCCAGCTATGGTGCTATGCACCTGTAGAGGGAAATTCCAACCGGCAGATGGAGCTGTGGAGTGCAGAGGAATAAACCCTCTGCACTGCCACAGATGCCAGAGGGGAATTGTACAAGGTGAAGCAATATAGGGCAAAATAGCCCTTGGAGAGAGAGAGAGAGCACAGAGACAGAATGTATATGTGTCCACCAATCTAGTCGCCACCCGGCGACAGTGAACACACAACGACTAAAACCAAGTGGGAACGCAATCGCAAGAATGGCGATTGCTAATAGCGACACCAAACTGAGTAATACAGAGCAAAGGAACAGAATAAAGACAGAACTGATAACAAACAGTAATCCAACACACAGGAGCAGACAGGACTAACTACACGCGGTCACCACATGTTAAGCGCAATAGCGACAAAGCGCGTGTGCGGCACGGTCGCCACATGAGAAGCGCAATAGCGACAAAGCGTACCAACCCTGACTAACCAAAGAAGCACGAAAACAAAAGAGAACGCGAACACTTGCTAAACGGTTACCTCACCGAGGCGACAGCAAGCGTTCGTTCCAGACAGACAGATGGAGCAGCCAGTAGCAACCGCTGCTCTGGCTACACTCCTAAGGCAGAATACAGAAGGAACCACCGCCTCTACCGCTAGGGCGAATGCGATCCAAACAGACAGACAGATGGAGCAACCAGTAGCAACCGCTGCTCTGGCTACACTCCCAGACAAAGTACAGAAGGAACCACTGCCTCTACCGCTAGGGCGAATGCGATCCCAACAGACAGAACGATTTCCTGTTGACCGCCGCTGGCGACAAGACAATCGCAACAGATAGACAGTACAAAGCAATACAGGTAACAAACAACTTGACTATGCTAACAGGAATGCTAGGGCACTCCCAAGGAACTACTCTAAGATAACAATATTAGCAAACAGTAAGCAAAGGACTGAGACTCCAGGTAAGTTAGCAGGAACAAACCATCATGACCAGCAAGGAATTCTGGGAGGTAAGTAACTTGCCTATATATCTTATCTAAAGTTTAGATATTTTACACAGCAAATCTAGCTGCAAACAACTTTAGTAGAAAATGATTATTTCTTCCTGTGATACAATGACAGCAGCCATGTTGTTTGTTAACATTACACAGAGGCAGATAACACAGAGGCAGGCTTATCTGTATCTTGAGCACTCAGCCTGTGAAGAAAACCTAATCCCCCTCCTCCCCTCTGCCTCTGAAATCAATGGCTAGTAACACCTCTTCCTCCTCCTGCCCAGACTGAGCTCCCATGAGCCCTTGCTACTGCCAAGGCTCTCTGAAAACCTGTGGGTGTGGTTTATTTAGTTTATAGGGAATTAGAGTATTAAAACAAAAACAAAAAAGTATTTGGCTTGAGGAATGCCCTATAAACAATAGGAAAGGAACACAATTATGCAATGAGTAAAAGTTCACCTCAGATCCACTTTAAGGGGAAAACCCCTTGGAGGTGAAGTGGTAAAGCAAGGAGGAATCTGGCTTGATATAATTATGATGTTTTCATTGTTTTCCAGACATCGGATAAACCTGAGCTCGGACCTCCTCCTCCCTCCCGACTTCTACTGGGACCGCGAGAACCTGGAGCACCTGTATAATAAGACGCTGCAGTTCCTCAGCATAAACCGCAGGGTGAAGGTGCGACTACACTCTATATAAGCTTCACTCATCGGACATTTATCATGTATTGCAGTGTGTGAAATAATTCCAGCAGCTGTTCAGGAGGGGTTTCTGTTAAATGAATATTGTGTGTGACATTTAACCTTCCTGGCGGTAACCCCGAACGTAGTTCGGGGTAAGCCGCGCAGGAGGTTTTCTCAGGCCCTGCTGGGCCGATTTGAATATTTTTTTTTTTGCTGAACGCAGCTAGCACTTTGCTAGCTGCGTCAGCACTTCGATCGCCGCCGCCCCGCGCTCAATCGCCGCTATCCACGTCGCAAGACAGCCCCCCCCCCCCCTAGACCCCTGCGCTGCCTGGCCTATCAGCGCCAGGCAGCTGCAAGGGGTGGATCGGGACTCCCTTAGACGTCGGTGACGTCATCCCGTCGCCATGGCGACGGGGGAAGCCCTCCAGGAAATCTCGTTCTTTGAACGGGATTTCCTGATCGCCTATCGCCGGAGGCGATCGGCGGGGCTGGGGGGATGCCGCTGAGCAGCTGCTATCATGTCGCGAGCCCTCGGCTCGCTACATGATGTAAAAAAAGAAAAAAATCAAAAAAACGGCTGCGCTGCCCCCTGGCGGTTTTTAATATACCGCCAGGAGGGTTAAGAAAAATCTGCAACCCACAAAGTTTTCTGCATTTGCACCAGGGGCATAGCAATAGCCATAGCAGCCGTAGCATCTGCTATGGGGCCCAGGTTGTACTTGATGTGGCCACTATTAACTCTCCATACACAGTGTACATTGCAAGGGAATGTAAATGGCCCAATCAATTCATATCCATAGGGTAGGGGCACACCTGAGCCCCATAAAAGTTTTGCTAAGATTTGCACATACATTTTCAGCATTACTACCTTTTTATTACCTGGCTGGATGGATTTGCAAGGCTATCTTTCTCCACTTTGCGTATAGGGGGGAGGCTACCTAATACTGGGGCACATCTGGCTATCTATACTGGGGAGGGGACTGCCTAATTAATGCTGGAGGAACATCTGGCTAGCTATACTGGGGAGGGAGCTGCCTAATACTGGGGGCACATCTGGCTAAACTTAGTGGGGTGCTACTTAATACTGGGGGCACATCTGGTTATTATACTAAGAGCAAAAGTGTTTTTGGGGGGATGGAATACCTTACTTGAGAGATGTGTGCATAATCTTGAGTGCTAAGCCATGTCACCCTGAAAATCCATAGTAAAGTTTGAAGGCAGGTTTGCACTCCTTGTTTAAAGGGAACCAGAGAGGAATGCATTGTTAAAATAGAAAAAGATTTTATACATACCTGGGGCTTCTTCCAGCCCCATAAGCCTGGATCGCTCCCACGCCGCCATCCTCCGCTTCCTGGATCCGCCGGTACCGGGCCCGTCACTTCCAGCGGACGTGGCCAATTGTCCGCATCACAGGGGCTCCCTCCATACCCGTACGCATGCGGCTGCGCAGTAGGCAGCCACACGCGTAACTGTATGGAGGGAGCCCCCTGTGATGCGGAGAATTGGCTGCGTCCGCCGGCCGACTGGCGGTAATGACGGGACCCAGTATCGGCGGATCCAGGCAGCAGAGGACGGCGGCGTGGGAGTGATCCATGCGTATGGGGCTGGAGGAAGCCCCAGGTATGTATAAAAGCTTTTCTTGATCCTCTCTGGTTCTCTTTAAATACAGTTACAATTTATTGCATTTGTCAACACAAGCTTGACAATTTTGTGGGGGCCCCAAATTACTGGCCATTATACCAGGACTGTCTAATACCAGGGGCACATCGTGCTATCAATACTTGGGGGGGGGGGGGGTATGCCCAATACTGAGGTTACATCTGGCAATCTATACTGGGGGGCGGTCTAATACTGGGGGCACATCTGGCTACCTGTACTATGGAGCTGCCTCATACTAGGGGCACACTGGACTACCTATAGTGGCGGTACTTTGGAATCTCCATCCATAGTGCAGGAGAACCTGGTACCGGCCCTGCCTCTATGGCTAGTGCAGAGGGAGGAGCTGGGATTTGCTGTAGGTGACAACAACAGCCACAAATAGCTGTTCTTTTATCCAGTAGTGAGCTAAAAGTTACACCCAGTGATCTACAATATGTTCCATTGTACAGTAAGAAAAAAACTGGTCTATGCAGCTCCAAAAGAGAAGCAAGCTTTTCCTCTACTTAATGTCCATCACCCCAGGGGCAGTAAGTAGACCCCAGAGGACTGCTGCTGCCACCAATTCTTAGTACTCACGGCAAGACTTAATCGCTGGAAACGGCTGATGAATGACGTTTCCACGATCTGTATACAAAAGACGTTTAGTGAGGGGATGCAAAGACTGCGAGAAGAATGCCAACGATAGGATTGTGAAACAATGAAGTATACAGGGGGAGGGGCTGTAAATTTAAAGATCTGTACACACTGCTGACGATGAACGATTATCTGCCAAAGTGATCCCTCATGCCAGTCGTTTAAAATGCCCAATCTGTGGATTGTTCACTTATCGCAGGGGCAGGCATAGGCACAGGGGCACTATTCCCGGGGGGGGGGGGGCGTTTTGTATCCATCACTATTTACAAGCTTATAATAATAATAAAAAAAATAGAAATATTTCATCTTTACATGTTTTTTTTATTAAACATTTTATTTGGGTGTTTTTGGGAGGGTGGGATGTTTACTTTTTGGCCACAAGATGGCAACCTTTAGTTTGTTTACATGACGTCACTCTAAGCGTAACATGTACGCTTAGATGGACGTAGGGGGACGTAAGAGGCAGAAAAAGCGAGGCTTCCGAGAGAAGCAATCTTTTTCTGCCGGGGAAAGGAATTAATGATCGCGCGCCATGGCCCGATTCATTGATTCCTGGGCTAACAAACCACGTCCGGGAGCGCACATGCGCGATCGGCCGTGGGAGCGCACATGGCCTTCTGGACGTAGCCTCTACGTCCGGAAGGCTTAAATGGTTAAATATTTGTGTCATATACTCAAGGCGGTGATATGCCCAAATACTGCCCATAAGATACCATTCCCAGAGATTACTGTCACCATCACTCCCTCTACTACCTATTATTGATAATCCTTTGTTTTTGCCATCTTATGAAAATCCAGTCTCATTTGGGTGGTGGGTCTCTAAACAATGACTTCTAGTTTATCACTTGATCAAAGACTCTAAGTTCATGAATTGGGACTATCTTCGAGAGAAGTATCAAATCCCAGGAACTGAATATTTTCGATACCTTGAGTTAAGACCCTGGATATGTTCTTTGCTGGCAAAAACTCCAGATGTTCAACTGACCCTTTCCTGTTTTGAAACAGCCGGCCTGCGAGACCCTGGAGGTAGGGGCCTGATTAGCAAAATATACTCTTCTCTCACTGATCCTGGCACTACCTTTACACACTCTTATGTCAAAAAGTGGGAGTCAGATTTGCGAGGATGTAGACCTCTGGAAGACTGGTCATTAGCCTGGAGAAGTAGGGGATCAAGAGACCGGAATATCCTCAGTATAATTGGGGGGTCCCTTAGCCTGTAAATTGAGGGGAAACAGGAGCCTGATGGTGCAATATCGTTATTTCAGATGGACTAAAAATCTGTGCAAGATTATAGTCACAAGATTGGGTTGCTGTCCTGCAACCACCGTATGCGCATGCGGGAAAAAACTGTCCCCGCTCGGTATCCCGGAACCCTCTGGAACCAGGCAGTCGCTCTCCTTGAGTGTTCCTCTCTATCTGCATATAACTGCAAATAACAGGGGATTCTCACCTCACTATGAGGTGTACTAAGACAACTGGATACGGTATCAGGGAGGCGCCCTTGGACTGATCTAACAGCTTAAATATATTTTGTATAAAAAGAGGTACCTTACCACTGTCACCAACACATAATGGGTACAAGAGGTTCTTTATTTTTAAAGAGCAGGTTTATTTGTAGACAACGCATTTCACGGGTCTCAGCGCCCTCGCCTTACACTGGATAAAACAAGGTGTTGTTATTGACCTGATGAAGCGGGCTGTGACCCGTGAAATGCGTTGTCTACAAATAAACCTGCTCTTTAGAAATAAAGAACCTGTCGTACCCATTATGTGTTCGTGACAGAGGTAAGGTACCTCTTTTTATACAAAATATATTTAAGCTGTTAGATTAGTCCAAGGGCGCCTCACTGATACCCTATCTAGTCTGGAGAAATGTTCACCATATATCTATAAAGCTAGGTCCCTGAAAGTCATGATGAGATGGTATTGGGTCCCTGCTAGGTTGGCCCATATGGGGGGTAAAGGTTTTGCTTTATGGGGATGCCAAGCCAAAGGAGACCTCTACACACATTTTGGTTGTGTTCCATGCTATCTCGTTTCTAGTCTAAGATATACCGGCTGCTACAGGCTGTCTTCCATATACAGTTACATAGAGACCCATGGTTTGCTCTACTCCATTTCCCCATTGACGCTCTTACAAAAACTCAGGAAGATCTCTCCTATTTTATCTTTGTTGCTGCCAAACTATAGCGAAGGCTTGGAGAAAGCAATTTGTACCTTTTTGAAGAGGTAAACAATAGGGTTTCAAATTTCAAAATTCAAGAACAGTTAGCTGGTATCCTCCTTGACAAACAACAGAAGGTGGACAAAATTTGGAAGCCCTGGAAAACCTATTTAAAGTGGAGATGAACTTTTATACAATGCATAATTGTGTTCCTTACATATAGGTTATAGGGTATTCCTCAAGCCAAATACTTTTTTTGTTTTTGTTTTAATACTCTCCCTATAAACTAAACAAGCCTCGCCCACACCTTCTCCAAAACGCCAAGGCACTCAGACCCATGTAGCAAGGGCTTATGGGAGCTCAGTCTGGGCGGGAGGAGGAGGAGATTACTAGCCAGAGATTTCAGAGGAAGAGGGGAGGAGGGAGGAGGAGAGGGGAGTGAGCTGAGGGCTGGAGATGCAGTTGCAGATTACCTGTGTAATGATGACAAACAGAACATGGCCGCTCTCATTGTATCACAGGAATGAATCATCTTAAACTGTTGAAGCTGTATGCAGCCAGATTTGCTGTGTAAACTATCTAAACTGTAGATAAGATATATAGACAAGTTACTTGTTATAGTTAGTTTTTCATCTCGGATCCGCTTTAACTATTACCGGGAATGGTTAACCTTCTTTTGCTATCTGTTACTGGACAGACACAGGTTCCCAGTTTACTAATCGGTTCCCATGGTTTGGTCCCTCTTTACCCGTCTCTCTCCCCCTTCTTTTCCCTACCTCCCTTCTCTAGTCTCTTTCTCACTCTGGCTCTACCCTAATTCCTTGCTTGATGTTCTTTCTCTTTCTATCTCTCTCCGTTTTATAGTCGTCTTCAATGAGGTTTTGAGGTGTGTGGTTAGGAAGATCGGGTTTAGTGTTCCCGTTGGGGGCCCTCTAGTCACTCCGGGCTCTAGCACCCTCCTAGTTTTTCAGGGACGGTTGACCTACCCCAGTAGAACCTATAAGGTAGTCCATCATGACTTTGGCTAAGTTCACAGGTGATGTTGCGTTTTTGGTGCGACGTTAAGTAGTAACGCAATGCAAAAGCATAATGTGTTAGTACACGTTATGCTGTATTGCATTACGTTTAGCTGTCATTTCAATGCGACATTAAAGTCGCATCAAATGCGCCGTTATCGTGGCATCCTGATGCGCCCAAAACGGAGCATGCGTTAGGTTTTTTTATTAAAAACAAAATCCACTGAGCATGTGCAAACACAGTAACGCAGCCCATGACGTGCCAAACACTTTGCAAGCACTACTTTCACAGAACGTGCTGCGTTACACTATAGCGCAACGCATGCACTGTGAATGTAGCATTGACTTTGCATTGCAGTGCGTTTGTACACGTTAGAAAGGGCTGTAATGCGGGACTTTAGCATCGCACTGTGAACCTACCCTTCATTATTCGCATTGAGATGTGGTTTCCACGAAAAGCTATTGTTAAAGGGGCACTATGGCGAAAAATTGTAAACATTTAAAATATGTGCAAACATAGACAAATAAGAAGTAAGTTTTTTCCAGAGTAAAATGAGCCATAAATTGCTTTTCTCCCATGTTTCTGTCACTTACAGTAGGTAGTAGAAATCTGACAGAAGTGACAGGTTTTGGACTAGTCCATCTCTTCATAGGGGATTCTCAGCAAGGCTTTTATTTCTTTATAAAGATATTCCCTAAAATGGATTTAAACAAGGATGCTGGCCAGCTTCCCTGCTCACTACACAGTTTCTTGACAGTTGGACAGAGCAACTGCCATTCACTAAGTGCTTTTGAAAATAAATATAATCCTGAGAATTCCCTATAAAGAAATGGACTAGTCCAAAGCCTGTCACTTCTGTCAGATTTCTACAACCTACTGTAAGTGACAGCAACATAGGAGAAAGGTAATTTATGGCTCATTTTACTCTGGAAAAAAATGAACTTCTTATTTGTATATGTTTGCACATATTTTAAATTTTACAGTTTTTCGCTGTAGTGCCCCTTTAACTTACAGTTGTGATGTCCTGGACAATTGAGAATATTATTCCCTATATTCTGTAACTTGTATGTTATTTCTGAAAACCTCAATAAAATTGTTTGAAATTAAAAGATGTTGGTCATCGGCAGTTTAGAATGATTATGGGCAGCACGGTGGCGTAGTGGTTAGCGCTCTCGCCTTGCAGGGCGCTGGGTCCCTGGTTCGAATCCCAGCCATACCCCCGTCCCCCTGTGGGTATGGGCCTTTAGATAAATGGGCACTGATGGGAATGGTGGTTTTTTGTGATTCGCTGCTGTTTCCAGTCCCGGCTCCTCCCCCCCCCACACCCACCTTATGAAGACATAGTAGATGTGAGCAGGTAAAGCCTATTATTACACCTCTCGGAGTTGTGCTGACTTCTATGCAGAATAATCAGTGGGTGTGTTTATTGCTTTAGGTGATTAATGAGAAGCTGCAGCATTGCACAGAGCTGACCGATCTGATGCGCAATCACCTGAACGAGAAACACGCGCTGAGGCTGGAGTGGATGATCGTCATACTCATTACAATCGAGGTGAGCATCTGAACTGCATCTGCAGCTTGTCAAATATATATCAATAGAGAAAATAAAGTCCTGATCAAACCACGTCCTTCCAAGCCTGGATCTAATTCAGCGCCGTGATGTCATCAGTGAGTGACCAATCAATTTACACATAACTTTAAAGTGGACCTGAACTCTTGCTCAGAACAGAAGGAAATCATGGAGAAATGCACCCTGTATGTATTTAGAGGGTTTAGCCTGTCGAATTCCCCCTTATCTGTGTCTAATCACAAGTATAATTTGTGTCAGCTCAGGAATCTCAGCAGAGCAGCTAATTTGTAAACACAGGATGTTAACCCTATGAAAGCAGGCAGTAGACACACTGCAGAATTATTGCAGGATTTGTATGAGCTGTAACTAAGAAATGTTTTTATTTAAAGGTTGTTATGCTGTTGCTTATCTTTTAGAGCAGAGAGGATGTTCTCAGTTCAGTTCCGCTTTAAAGGGTGCATGATTTGGATCCTCCAGAGGCTTACCCCATTCTCCTCCTTAGGCCCGTTCCAGCGCTGGGACCCAAGAAATATCATTTGTCAGCAGCTTGTGTATGCGCACTAGCATGGCCCTGCTCGTCTTTCTTCAGTAAAAGCTGAGCCTGATCGGGTCCACTGCGCATGTGCAAGCCATCCATGCCTGAGCAGCAGTATGGACCCAATCGGGCTCGGCTTTCTCCGCGGCCACAGTGCTGGGGGCGGGCTACAGAGCAGGAGGCCGGGCTATGAAGGAGGTAACTCCACCTTCAGAAAAGCGTCATAGTGTTATTTCGGAACAGGGGCGGGGCCACTGTCTTATATGGAATAGAGTGGGCAAGCGGCGATTAAATGAAGGAGAGAGGCGAGATGTAGCCAGCACTGCGATTCAAAATGTGTTTATTGGGATAAGTGGTAATAAAAAAGCACTTACAGTCAGCAAAAGGTCGGAAGCAATGCGGATGTGGTGGGCGCCAGGTCTAGGTCCCCCTGCGGACATCCGTTTCGCTCGTCTAGCGCTTGTTCACAGCAACGGGGAAGGTTGGGGGCGGGCCTTTTCGGCATGGATTACATACCCACGCTACGGCAGCACTTACGCCTGCGTCAACCGGCCACGCCCCCAGTTTCCATGGCAGCCAACGACACCCACTCGCCCCGTATAGAGGACGGAAAGCGTCCTTGTAGCTAGGCGATGCGGTGCATGAGAGCCAGCACGCACCGCCGAGCCAATCGGCGCCCAGCTCAAATGCATAAATATGGGCACTTTGAGGATATGTGCACACATAGATACTTACTATATTAGAAGTTAAAAAGCATGAGAGCACGGGCGATGATGGCACGGTCTAACGCGCCGCCACCCAGACACCCCAACAGCAATAAAAATTGCACACAGAAACTAATAAGAACAAAGCTGGGGAGGGGAGGGAGACGGAGCCAGAAGAAAATAGGACGCAGCCAAAGTCCAGGCAGGCACAAGGGCCAAAGAGAGGGAGGAGCAGAAGGTGGAACAAGAAACAGAACGCATTAAAAAAATGCATATAGGATCCAAGATTCCCAGAGGAAGAACGTGAGGCAAGATGCAACTGCGCATGCATGTGCAGCGGAAAATATACAGCTGCACAGGCACATGGCCCAATACCATGGAAGAGACCCTGACTGCCTGAGATTCTTTGCCCTAGAGAGCATATCTTTTACAAACCGAGGTGGGGACAGAGAGCGTACTGTGTTACAGCATGAGGCCCGCTGGATTATGCGAACTAATGCTCTTGGACCCCTCGGATTTAACCACTTCTGTACCACGTGGTTTTTTGCTGATCGGTGCTGCGTGGGCTCTTCAGCCCGCAGCACCGATCAGATAGCAGCCAGGCCGATCAGACTTCCCCCCCTTTTTCCCCCACTAGGGGGATGTCCTGCTGGGGGGGTCTGATCGCTGCCGGCTGCTTGCGCTTGCGGGGGGGGGCTCTTCAAAGCCCCCCTCCGCAGCGCTTCCTGGCCTCCTTCCCCTTCCCTCCCTCTCCCTCCCCCTGTGAGCGGCGCAGGACAGATTTCCGTCCTGCGCCTGATGGGATAGGCTTTAGCCTATCAGATGCTGGCGATCCCCGGCCAATCAGAGGCCGGGGATAGCCGATCTCCTATACGGCGCTGCTGCGCAGCAGCGACGTATATATGTAAACACCGGGGAAGATCTTCCCCGTGTGTTTACATTTACCCTGCGAGCCGCAATCGGAGGCTCGCAGGGTGCTCACGGAGACACCCTCCGTGAACTGACATGGAACGGCCGCTCCATGGAATCCACTTCAGGATTCAGGGGCGTACTTAAGCATACGCAGAATCCTGAAGTGGTTAATGATAAGAATGAGTTAGCTTGTTTCCTGGAGAAATAATTTATTTATTTATGCCTTTCTTGCCCTCCCTGTCCTACATCTTTTTTCTCTCCCTGTGTCCCCCAAAGCATGTTGCCATGCGGACACTCATGAGACACTATATTTGCACCTTCTGGAACATCTAAGCATGCTGGTTCCTGGGTTCCTCTGTCTCTTCTGAGCGATTTCGCTTCCCACACCGCGCATGCCTGTGCGGCTGTATATTTCCCGCTGCACATGCATTGCGCAGTTGCATCTTGCTGACAATTCCGCTTATTGATCTCACACTTAGGTAAAAGCTCTTAGGTGGCATTCCACAGCTTATTCCGAGTTGGTGCAGCTTAGGGGTAAGCCAGTAAACCTAGGAGCATGTGTTGGGGGTGTGAGAGGAAACCCCACTGCCCACTTATTACTTGTTAGTAGGTATGGTCAATGACAATCTATTGTATATGTAGCTTGGAAATCGGCCATTGAAGATTGTCAGGAAGTGCATTTCACTGGCCAAGTTCCAAGCTGCATGCAATCTGCATTAAATCTGCATGCAAGCCGGACTAATTTGCATCTCATCAGCCATCACTAATTGTGAGGTATATAAATTAGTGATTTGTAACTATTATATATATTTCTAATAAAAAGGCCCACCTGGTAGAAAAAAATGGGCACTAGGCCACAGTGGTGACCCCCCTCCCCCCACCAAATTTGCACACAGTCGTGAGCTGCACACACCCACAATGAACGCACATGCCCGTCGTCCCTCTCCTCTGTTCGAAGTCTGTGCTGTGCAAGCATGCCAGGCACAACGGATGCAGGGACACTGGGACAGAGGAGGACGCAGGGACACTGGGACAGAGGAGGACGCAGGGACACTGGGACAGAGGAGGACGCAGGGACACTGGGACAGAGGAGGACACAGGGACACTGGGACAGAGGAGGACGCAAGGACACTGGGACAGAGGAGGACGCAGGGACACTGACAGAAGAGGATGCAGGCACACTGGGACAGAGGAGGACGCAGGGACACTGGGACAGAGGAGGACGCAAGGACACTGGGACAGAAGTGGACGCAGGGACACTGGGACAGAGGAGGACGCAGGGACACTGGGACAGAGGAGGACGCAGGGACACTGGGACAGAGGAGGACGCAGGGACACTGGGACAGAGGAGGACGCAGGGACACTGGGACAGAGGAGGACGCAGGGACACTGGGACAGAGGAGGAGGCAGGCACACTGGGACAGAGGAGGAGGCAGGGACACTGTGACAGAGGAGGACGCAGGGACACTGTGACAGAGGAGGACGCAGGGACACTGGGACAGAGGAGGACGCAAGGACACTGGGACAGAGGAGGACGCAAGGACACTGGGACAGAGGAGGACGCAGGGACACTGACAGAAGAGGATGCAGGCACACTGGGACAGAGGAGGACGCAGGGACACTGGGACAGAGGAGGACGCAAGGACACTGGGACAGAAGTGGACGCAGGGACACTGGGACAGAGGAGGACGCAGGGACACTGGGACAGAGGAGGACGCAGGGACACTGGGACAGAGGAGGACGCAGGGACACTGGGACAGAGGAGGAGGCAGGCACACTGGGACAGAGGAGGAGGCAGGGACACTGGGACAGAGGAGGACGCAGGGACACTGTGACAGAGGAGGACGCAGGGACACTGTGACAGAGGAGGACGCAGGGACACTGTGACAGAAGAGGACGCAGGCACACTGGGAAAGAGAAGGACACAGGGACACTGGGGCAGAGAAGGACACAGGGACACTGGGGCAGAGGAGGACGCAGGGACACTGGGGCAGAGGAGGACGCAGGGACACTGGGGCAGAGGAGGACGCAGGGACACTGACAAAGAGGAGGACGCAGGGACACTGGGACAGAGGAGGACGCCTGTTCACTGGGACAGAGGAGGAGGCAGGGACACTGGGACAGAGGAGGAGGCAGGGACACTGGGACAGAGGAGGACGCCTGTTCACTGGGACAGAGGAGGAGGCAGGGACACTGGGACAGAGGAGGACGCATGGACACTGGGACAGAAGAGGACGCAGGAACACTGGGACAGAGGAGGACGCAGGAACACTGGGACAGAGGAGGAGGCAGGGACACTGGGACAGAGGAGGAAGCAGGGACACTGGGACAGAGGAGGAGGCAGGGACACTGGGACAGAGGAGGAGGCAGGGACACTGGGACAGAGGAGGAGGCAGGGACACTGGGACAGAGGAGGACGCATGGACACTGTGACAGAAGAGGACGCAGGAACACTGGGACAGAGGAGGACGCAGGAACACTGGGACAGAGGAGGACGCAGGGACACTGGGACAGAGGAGGACGCAAGGACACTGGGACAGAGGAGGACGCATGGACACTGGGACAGAGGAGGAGGCTGGGACAGAGGAGGAGGCAGGGACACTGGGACAGAGGAGGAGGCAGGGACACTGGGACAGAGGAGGAGGCAGGGACACTGGGACAGAGGAGGAGGCAGGGACACTGGGACAGAGGAGGAGGCAGGGACACTGGGACAGAGGAGGAGGCAGGGACACTGGGACAGAGGAGGAGGCAGGGACACTGGGACAGAGGAGGAGGCAGGGACACTGGGACAGAGGAGGACGCAGGGACACTGAGACAGAGGAGGACGCAGGGACACTGGGACAGAGGAGGACGCAGGGACACTGGGACAGAGGAGGACGCAGGCACACTGGGACAGAGGAGGACGCAGGGACACTGGGACAGAGGAGGACGCAGGGCCACTGGGACAGAGGAGGACGCAGGGACACTGACAAAGAGGAGGACGCAGGGACACTGGGACAGAGGAGGAGGCAGGGACACTGGGACAGAGGAGGAGGCAGGGACACTGGGACAGAGGAGGAGGCAGGGACACTGGGACAGAGGAGGACGCCTGTTCACTGGGACAGAGGAGGAGGCAGGGACACTGGGACAGAGGAGGACGCATGGACACTGTGACAGAAGAGGACGCAGGAACACTGGGACAGAGGAGGACGCAGGAACACTGGGACAGAGGAGGACGCAGGGACACTGGGACAGAGGAGGACGCAAGGACACTGGGACAGAGGAGGAGGCAGGGACACTGGGACAGAGGAGGAGGCAGGGACGCTGGGACAGAGGAGGAGGCAGGGACGCTGGGACAGAGGAGGAGGCAGGGACGCTGGGACAGAGGAGGAGGCAGGGACGCTGGGACAGAGGAGGAGGCAGTGACACTGGGACAGAGGAGGAGGCAGGGCACTGGGACAGAGGAGGAGGCTGGGACAGAGGAGGAGGCAGGGACACTGGGACAGAGGAGGAGGCAGGGACACTGGGACAGAGGAGGACGCAGGGACACTGGGACAGAGGAGGACGCAGGGACACTGGGACAGAGGAGGACGCATGGACACTGACAGAAGAGGACGCAGGGACACTGTGACAGAGGAGGAAGCAGGGACACTGGGACAGAGGAGGACGCAGGGACACTGGGACAGAGGAGGACGCAGGGACACTGGGACAGAGGAGGAGGCAGGGACACTGGGACAGAGGAGGAGGCAGAGACACTGGGACAGAGGAGGACACAGGGGCGCTGGGACAGAGGAGGAGGCATGGACACTGGGACAGAGGAGAAGGCATGGACACTGGGACAGAGAAGTACGCATGGACACTGGGACAGAGGAGGACGCAGGGACACTGGAACAGAGGAGGACGCAGGGACACTGGAACAGAGGAGGATGCAGGGCACTGGGACAGAGGAGGAGGCAGGATACTGGGACAGAGGAGGACGCAGGGACAGGGCTTTTATTATATAGGATAAGGAGCTGCAAATTATGTTTGTGCTTTATAACTAATAATAATAAAAAACATTTTATTCTTTCAGAAAACTTGAAAGCACAATCTTTAACTTTTCTTCTAATGTCTGACAGGTCCTCTTTGAGCTTGGGAGAGTCATATTTTAAGATCTGAAGCCCTGAAGGTCAGAGTGACCCCACCAAGTCCCGGGACGGATTCTGGAGACTGTGGACATCAGCATGAAGCTTTTCCAACAGACTGCTTTCAGTTTAGCTTCAGTATGACATCAGTTCATGTCACACGACACCAGGGATGGGACACTGGGGTGAGCTAGAGCGAATGATAGCCTGTAGAGTGATCAGCAGTTATGGTAAGGCCAGAGAGGTGAATGTTTACCGGCTCAGACGGCGGTGATCAACAACGCCACTTCCAACGTCAATATCAAAATCCATGTCAATACTTCAGTATAATATACTCATTTTTCTTCTAACATATGACTCTGGGGTTTAACAGCAGTTGCAGCACTACTGTTAAGGCTAATACACTCAGTGGAATTTTTAATGACAGACTGATCTTTCGAAAATTTCCAGCATGGCCAATCTGTTTTCGATCGAAAAAGATAATTTTGAAATCGGTACTGCAAAAAATGGATCCCTTTCTCAAATGGAAGCAGATTGGACGTGCTGGAAATTATCGAACAATCAGTCTATCTGATGCGGAAAAATTCCATCCTGTGTATCCAGCATGTTTGCTGGATGGACTTGCATGGTTTGTCATTAACCCTTTGCTTTACCAGAGCCAGATCATCTACACGACGGTTGTATGGTTTTGCGATCCCTAGTGTGAATGGGCCATTAAAGGGATTTTATCAGGTCTGATAAGAAACAAGCTGTGCAGTGAATGATGAAACAGAGAGCAGGGTAGGTGTTTTCTCTAATGTTCTTACTGATCTATATGGTAAAATACATTAGGGTGCTTCGTCTCTGGTTCACTTTAAGGACCAGATGATTCTGCATGGGGGGTGCGTTGGGGGGGGGGGGGGCAGGCAGCTGGAACCCCAGTGTTGCCTGGTAGGTATGTTGTCCCCTGTGTGGCCAGGTGTCCCCCATATAGCCTGCAGCCTCTACTCTCCTCCCAGGCTCCAGCGATGAGCAGCTGTGGACCCCTCCGCTCTGGCCGGCATCCCCGCTCATACTAATGTTAAGTTCCGGGTCGCGGCTTGATGACGTCATCAATCCGAGACCCGACACTTACGTTAGAGCGAGCGGGGATGCCGGCCAGAGCGGAGGGGGGCGCCGATCGCCAGGGGAACGGCAGAAGGGGGTGGATCCTCTTCTTCCCCCCCCTACTGCCGCATCACTAACAGTGATCACGATTCGCCTACGATCATAGTGATCACGTGATTAGGAGCCACTCACGATGGCCCCTGATCACTGAGGGGAGATGTCAGCTGTGATATGACAGCTTAATCTCCTCTCTCGGGAGCGCACGATCGCGTCAGGAGCGGAAACGGTGGGTGGTGTAAATCCTACGCCGCATCAGCCTAGGGCAGCCACAAGTGCGGCGTAGGATTTCCATGCGGCGGTCACGAAAGGGTTAAGCAAGGCTACCTCCTAGGGACGAAATTTTCTGTGCCTGGAAGTTTGTTACAACTGACTGGTATCTCCAGAAGATAGAAGCTGAATATGGAATGGGCAGGGTCAGTGGCAATCTTTTGGCCTTCTTTCTGCTCCTGGTGTTGTAGTGATCCTGCAGCCAGTGATCCTTTCTGCTGATTGGATGATGAGCTGCAGTCTCACCTTCTCCTGTGCTGAGAATGAACCCATCAAGACAGCTATTGAAGATGTGAGAGTGTGTCAGTGCTGGCAGAGTAAGACTACACCATTACTGGCAGGCAGTGATGAGCGAAAATGCTGACATTCAACTATCCAGCGAAAATTCTACCGAAAATCATTTTTTAATGAGTTTGTGAGTTTTCACATTTTTTGTGAAATTTTGCGCTAAAGTAAATGATTTTCTCATGGTAAAAAATAATGCTTTTTCGCAGGACAAAATGATTTTTCACGTTTTGTGTCTTGTTTTTTTGTTTTCTTAACTACTTACTGCGTCAGGTGCAATATAATCACATCCTGGGAAACTTCATTTGAAGTCCCAGGGCCACGATAATTAGTCAATGGGAGCTGCTTGCGCTACCGTTACCACCGGTTACCTTCGCTACCGTTAACGCAGTTCCCATTTATTAATCTAAGTCCCCGAGTCAATAAACGCTGGCATCTATTAGATGCCTGTGTCATTGTATCTTCCGGGTGTTATACTGCCACGCATTATTTCCAATTCACGTCCTTACGTATGCAAATCGGAAATAATGTCTGAGGACATCTTGTGGCTAAATAGTAAAACTACATCACAACATATTTTATTTAATAAAAATACCTACACTTACATCTGAAATTAACTGTTTCCCTCCCACACTCCCCCATAGTACCCAAACATATATATATATATATATATATATATATATATATATATATATATATATATATATATATATATATATACGTAAATAGTTGCCTTAGGGACTGAACTTTTTTTAATAGGTATGTCAAGGGGGTATACTACTGGTATTTTTTTAATTTGCGGGCTTATAAATAGTGATGGACGCAAAACTGAAAAAAATACACCTTTCTTTCCAAATAAAATATTGGTGCCATACATGGTACTAAGGAAAAATTTTAATTTATCCACAGAAGAACGTTTTAATGGCCGAAAACTGAGAAATAATTATTTTTTTCCCATTTTTTTCTTATTATTCCAATTAAAATGTGTGTAGAATAAAATAATTCTTAGCATAATATACCTTCCAAAGAAAGCCTAATTGGTGGCAATAAAACAAGATATAGATCACGTCGTTGTGATTAGTTGTGATTAAGTCATTGGCGACTGAAAGGGAGGAGCGCTGACAGGTGAAAATTGCTCTGGTCCTAAAGGGGAAAAAAACCCTCAGTGGTCAAGTGGTTAATGGGAATCTGAAGTGAAAATAAACTTGTGATGTAATGATTTGCATGTGTAGTACAGCTAAGAAATAAAACATTAGATGATTAGCACAGATATGAGTCTCATATTGTTTCCAGTACAGAAAGAGTTAGGAAACAACAGTTGTTATCTATGCAAAATAACTTCTTTGAGCTCTGCGGCTTTGTAAAGTCATGGACAGCACTGTCTTTTGAATCTTTTATCTCAACTGTCTGTCATTGTTTTTTCTTTGTTTATGGTTTTTCTGCAGAGAAAAATTGTATAGCCTGCTCTGCTCTGGGAATTCATTTCAAAATGCTGAGTGTATTGTGGAAACTGTAATTATTAGAGAATGATGCAATCTTATAAAAAAAAAAAAAAGGGTGTAAATATATGAAAATAAAAATATGACACTATTTTCTTTGCTACTAATGTTCTATTAATTATCCGTATTACACAACCAAATCATTATATCATGAGTTTCGCTTCAGTGTCACTTTAAAGGGGTTCTGTGGCCTTTAAAAAAAAAAAACTAAACGTGTCACTTACCTGGGGCTTCTACCGGCCCCCTGCAGCTATCAAGTCTGGCGCCGTCATTAAAGTCCCTTCCATTCCTTGCTGCGGGTCACCTGCCAATTATTCATCTAACTAGACAAATAGCACTCTGGCCGTCCGCATCCTCGCTCCCGCGCGCGTCATCGGGAGCTTACTGTGCAGGCGCCGTACAAGAAAACTTCATACTGGGCCTGCACAGTAAGCTCCTAAAGACGTGCAGGAGCGAGGACGTGTGCAGCCGCAGTGCTATTCATCTAGTTAGACAAATAATTGTCAGGTGACCCGCGGTGAGGAACGGAGGGGGATTCAGTGACAGCGCGGGACTTGATAGCTGCAGGTGGCCGGTAGGAGCCCCAGGTAAGGGACACTTTTTGTTTTAACATCTCATCCTCCAGGAAGGCTGTATACTAGAGAGGAAGTATGCTCCGCCCCCAAAGGAAACACATCACAATTAAATCAATTGGCCCCTATATAGCCCTCTTCCCATCCAGCCTCCTCAGTTTAGTTGTGTTTCCCACCTGAAGGAGACAACACGTCACGAAGCAGAGTTACCTGTGGGTTTCTATCTCCACCAATCTTTTTTTCTTTTTCGCCTCTCTCCCTTTGATTCAGCCGGCGGGACTGCGTGTGGAGCTATCCCTGTTCAAGGAGGAAGCGGTAGGCTCTGCGTCCCTGAATGGCGGCATGCTGTGTCTGTGGGCTCAAGCGTGCAGTGCTGGCGGATACCCTGCTCGGAAGCGACGTCCTGGTGGGCTATTGCGCAGGCGCGCTTCGGTACTTGTGATTGGAGCAGGGCGGGCGCAGCAGAGATGGCGTGGTTTCCGGTTCCGCTTATAGGTGGACTTCCGTTGACGTCTCACCGCCATTTGGTTCCCAGCTGCCGGAACGTTCAGTGCGGGTCGTCATGGAGCAGACAGAAGCCTCACCCGTGGCGCACATTGACCAGGCCTCTGATTCTACCGGACAGGTGAGCTGTGTGGACAGACTAAGGGCCACTGGTGAGCATTGCCGCTGTCTGTCCGAACCAAAGCGGTCAATGTTATTTTGTGTGGTAATGCTTACTATTAGTCGATCATTGTAGCATGTAGTGGTTGTCAATGAGGCTTATAGCATTGCATATTTTGTTGATTGCCTGTTTCAGGCTCCTCCACCTCCTCCTCCTGAAAAGACAGATAAACCTGCAAAAGCTGTTGACAAGTCCAGGCACTGCAGGGAGTGTAATGTTAAGTTAGCAGAATCTTGGACTAGATCTCATTGTCAGAAATGTCTAAAGCCTTCTGCCCCAAAAAATGCTGATCCCTCTGTTGTCATGATGAATTTTATGGAATCAATGCGTAAAGAATTTACGTCCACTTTCCAAACTTTTAGATCAGTTATGACTTCCCCGGTTCAGTGGGGTATACCTCAGGTTCCACCTATACCTATGGCCCAGGCTTCGCCTGTGGCGGGCCCTGTCTCGCAGCCCCCTCTGGCCCCACCGCCTCCACCAGTAAGGGCCCCGATTGGGAGCCCTCAGGACCCTCAGCCGGTCAATATCGTTCAAGATTGTGTGGTATCTTCGTCGGCTGATGATTCTCTGAAGGAGGGTGAGGATAGAGGGGTTTCTGGGTCGGAGATTGAGGATGCTCCTAAAAAACTGACCAAATACCTCTTTAATGCTGAAGAAACTGATGAATTGCTCAAAGCAGTTTATGACGCTGAACAATTAACTGAGCCTGTAATTTCATCTTCTGCTAGAGATGATATTTACTCAGGTTTAGAGGGTTCAGAGGGTAGAACTTTTCCAGTACACCCGGCTATTCGCAAGATGATTATGTCCCAGTGGGAAGATCCTGAAAAAAGACTTTATATTTCTAGATCATTTAAACGCAGATTTCCGTTTAAAGAGGATGATATTTCTCCATGGGAAAAATGCCCTAGGCTGGACGCTGCTTTAGCTCAATATTCTAAAAATTCAGATTGATCATTTTAGGATTCTGGTATATTAAAGGATCCAATGGATAAAAAAGCGGAGACTTTGCTCAAAAGAGCATGGGAAGCTATTGCCTTTGCATTTAAACCGGCCATTTCTTCCATCTGTATATCTCGTAATTTAAAGAAATGGTTGTCAGGCCTGAAGGGGCATCTGGAAGATGGAACCCCTCATGCCACAATTCTGGAATCCTTTCCAGTTATTGCTCGTTCAGTGGCATACTTGGCAGATGCGGCCACCGAATCACTTAAAGCAATTGCCAGGGTAGCTGCACTTATTAATGCAGCTAAACGGGCAATATGGTTGAACACCTGGGAAGGAGATGTAGGATCCAAACTAAAATTGTGTGCTATGAAATTTGATGGAGACTTGTTATTTGGTAAAGTGTTAGAGGAGATCTTAGAGAGATCCTCTGGTAAAGTTACCAGGGGAAGAAACCGTTCAACCCTAAAGACTGCAAGTCTCAGCAACCCAAGAGGAAATGGGTCTACAATTCAACTAAATCTAAGACCCCCTTCCTTTTCAACAAGCCAGCCGCCACAAATCCTAGGGAAAACAAGTGACATGGAGTGGGTCGGGGGGAGATTTTTGTCATTCGGCCACATCTGGAAAAATGTTACATCAAATCCCTTCATTCTAGACCTAATACAGACAGGGTACAAAATAGAGTTCTCCTCCCGTCCTCCGTCAAAATTTGTACTAACAGGTCTTCCAAAAGACAAAGAGAAATCGTCAGCATTACTGGAGTCAGTCAAGGTTCTGTTAGACCAAGAGGTAATCATCCAAGTTCCAAGGACCCAATATCGAAAGGGGTTTTATTCCAGAGTATTCATGATCAAAAAACCCTCAGGAAAATACAGAATGATTCTGAATCTCTAACAATTGAACCCCTTCATTATGCAGAAAAAGTTCCGCATGGAGACAATTTTCACAGTAAAATCCCTGATACCAAAGGACGCTTTTATGGCGACCTTGGACTTGCAGGATGCGTACTTGCATGTACCAATCCATCCAGCATATCAGAAGTTTCTAAGATTTGCTGTGCGGGTAGGAGATTCGATTCTTCACTACCAATATCAAGCCCTACCCTTTGGGATCTCATCCACCCCTCGGATTTTTACCAAAGTTATGGCGGAGATAACAGCTTTCCTACGCCTACAAGAGATTCAGATCATACCCTATCTAGATGATCTACTGATCCTTGCAAAATCTATACAGATCCTTTTGAATCACATAGATATTACCATCCATTACCTGACTCATTTAGGATGGCTGATCAATTGCGACAAATCCATGCTAGTACCCACACAGAGAGTGAGATTTTTGGGCTTCTGGGTGGATTCAGTGAAGGAAATGTTTTTTCTCCCGGAAGACAAACAAGTACACTTGATTCAAGCAGTGCAAACATTCAGGGAGAAGAAGGAGATTTCTCTAAGAGAAACTCTATCTCTATTAGGTCTCATGACTTCAACTATTTCAGGAATAGTCTGGGCCCAGGTACATACTCGCTGCCTTCAGGAATGGTTTCTGAACACCTGGGACAAGTCCAAGAATTCTCTGGACCAGTGCTATTTGCTTCCACCCTATGTAGTCTCTTCACTCCTATGGTGGGAGCAAACAGAAAACCTGAATCGGGGTCGACTTTGGAAACCGCCCTCCCCCAATAGAATCTATACAGATGCCAGTCTTTGGGGTTGGGGAGCCCATCTAGACCATCTACAAGTACAGGGTCAATGGACAGCGGAGATTCAGGCAAAATCCTCCAATTTCAGGGAGCTTCTGGCAGTAAAGCTGGCGCTAATAGAATTCCTGCCAATACTAAGGGAATCTCATGTGACCTTCCTCTCGGACAATATGGTGACAGTAGCTTACATCCAAAAGCAAGGAGGTACAAGAGCAAAAGAACTAAGGGATCTCTCTCTGGAGATAATGCAGATTGCAGAAGTCAACCTACAGACAATCTCAGCAGTACATATAAAGGGCTCTCTAAATTCTTTGGCGGATCAGCTAAGTCGGTTTCCCTGTACAGAAGCAGAATGGTCGCTAAACGGCGAGGTATTCCAGCAGCTAGTATCCCTTTGGGGTCAGCCAGCAGTGGATCTATTTGCTTCTCCTCAAAATGCAAAAGTAAAGACATTTTTTTCCCTTCACCCATCTTCCCAGCTATCGCAGCTGTATGCACTGGAAGTACCTTGGCCGAAAGGACTCCTCTATGCGTTCCCACCTTTCAATTTGATAGCCAGGGCACTTTGGAAAGTGGAATGGGAGTTGTCACAAGTGATATTTGTGACACCACATTGGCCGCGGAGGCCATGGTTTTCGAAAATATTACGACTATCAGTACAGGGTCCTTATCTTCTGCCTCCCAGGATGGATCTTCTATCCCAGGCGGAAGTTTTGCACCCGAACCCTCAGAAGTTTGCCCTAGCGGCTTGGCTCTTGAATGGGAATCTCTGAAGTTAAGAGGGTTTTCAAACAAGGTCATTACCACTATGGTCAACTGCCGTAAGTTGACCACAAGGAAAATTTACTGTAAGATTTGGAAAGTTTTTTCTTCCTGGAAAAAAAGGAAGGGTCTTAAAGAATCTACTTTACCTATTATTTTGGATTTCTTGCAAGATGGTGTGGATATAGGTCTGGCCACGAGTACATTACGAGTTAAGGTTGCGGCTCTTTTCCTTTTTCTTAATTTTAAGCTGTCTAAAGAACAAGCTGTTATTGATTTTCTTAAAGCAGTGTCCAGGTCTAGGCCGGTTCCCTCTAAGTCAGTCCCCCCCTGGGACTTGAGTTTAGTCTTGAATTACCTTACAAGCTCTCCCTTTGAACCCTTGGATAAATGTTCCTTAAAATGGCTTACATTAAAAACGGCCTTCTTGGTCGCCATCACGTCAGCGCGTAGAGTTGGGGATATTCAAGCAATGTCAATTAAGGATCCCTACATGACTATTTTCCCGGACAGAATAGTTTTCAGGACAGACCCTACCTATCTTCCAAAGGTTGCCACAGTCTTTCACAGGTCTCAAGATATTGTCATTCCCTCCTTTTGCGACCCTCCAGCCAACCAAAAGGAAGAAAAACTTAATACGCTAGATGTTAGAAGAATTATTCTGAAATATTTAGAGGTAACAAAAGATTTTAGAAGATCTAATCACTTATTCGTGGCTTTTGCTGGATCCAGAAAGGGTCTGCAAGTATCCAAGAACACGGTAGCCAGATGGCTAAGGGAAATTATTAGTTCAGCTTACAGTAGTGCAGGCAGGTCCGTCCCAGACAAAGTCAGTGCACATTCAACTAGATCCCTTTCCACTTCCTGGGCAGAAAGGTCTGGAGCTTCATTAGAACAAATTTGCAAAGCAGCGACCTGGTCTAGTCATCAGACTTTTGTAAAGCACTACAGAGTGGACCTGCTATCAAGCCAGGACCTATCCTTTGGCAGAAAGGTGTTACAGAACATCATCCCTCCCTAAGGTATTAATTTAAACTTCTCGTTGGTCTCTCTAGTATACAGCCTTCCTGGAGGATGAGATGTTAAACCTTTGTTAGTACTTACCGGTAGCGGTATTTCAACAAATCCTCCAGGAAGGCTACCTTAGTTCCCTCCCTATTTTGGGAGAAGATGTTATTAATTATGTCTTGTTTCTTCTGGTGCTTCTAGGGGTTACTCTATCAAAACTGAGGAGGCTGGATGGGAAGAGGGCTATATAGGGGCCATTTGATTTAATTGTGATGTTTCCTTTGGGGGCGGAGCATACTTCCTCTCTAGTATACAGCCTTCCTGGAGGATTCGTTGAAATACCGCTACCGGTAAGTACTAACAAAGGGTTTTTTTAAGTCCAGAGAACTCCTTTAAAGTGACCCAGAGATTAACAAAATCCCTTTTTTTTTACTTACCCGGGGCTTCCTCCAGCCCCAGAAGCACGGATGCACCCCTCGCCGTCCTCCTGCGGTCCCCCGTTAAGCCGCAATCTGCTTCGGTAAGCAGCTGTGTGACGTCAGCAGGGGGCCTTCTGCGCATGCGCGGACCTTGAAGGCCCCGGCTGACGTCACTCAGTCAGACTGAGCCCGACTGAGCCGTCTCCCAAGGTTTCGTTGCGGCTACATGGAGAATTCCGGGTGGACCGGGGGAGGCACGCGTGAGAATAGCAAGGGACGCATCCATGCTTATTGGGTTGGAGGAAGCCCGGGGAAAGTAAAAAAAGGGGATCTATTTATCTCTGGGTCACTTTAAAGACATTTCATCAAAACTGGATCAGCCTGTAGTGTCTTTTTTCCACTTTAATTTTGAGTGTGACTCCAAATCCCGACCTCCATGGGTTGATAAATTTGATTAGCATTGATC